>NC_056603.1:10229420-10481920 GCF_018340385.1 Cyprinus carpio
GTGGAAAACAAATGGTTTTGTATGTGCACGTTATGACAAATTAGATCATATCAAATCTGAAATTAATTAGAATCATTAGCATTCATCCCACCAGCACTCAAAACAACATTTAAATGGAAAAGCAGATAAATTGGCTGCGTGAATCCAGAGAAACACTCATTTATCCCTCAACTATAAATCTCGAATTGTTCAAAAGTATGAGTATCCTGCTAATACACAATCAAATTCAATAAACCATATGGCGAAGGAACCAACTGTGGACATGTTGGGCGGAAATCAAAAGTCTTCAGGCAACAGCGTCAATAGCCGGGCAGAGCCGCTCAAGGCTGTGATCAATAGCAGCAGAATGTGAATATTGATTACGTGTGTGTTTTATGAGGAGCAGGGTTACAGGCCGTTGGGGGATGGAGGTAATGAGAATAGAATGGAGCTCATGTGAAGGCAGTACGAGGTTACTGTAGCTAATTAATCCCCCGTGTGTTGTCTTTTGACTGCTCCATATGTGATACTTCCAGTTACTTGCTCTCATCTAGGGAAATTCCATCAATTATGGGATTTGGGTGGAGCAGAAAGCCCCAGGGAGAGGGATTCTGGGTGAAGCATGCCAGAGGAGATCACGTACACACGCACAGATGCTCTACAGGAGTAATGGACTGGATGAAAGTAGGTGAACAGGGAACACCTGCCAAGAGGCAACTGGAATTTAGATCAGGTTAGAGAGGAACAGGTGCTTTATGAAGTAAACTCAATCTCTCACTCTGAGTTCAAGCAAAGGTTCATGAGATCATGTGCACGGCCTACATGCAATAATCCTGACTGATTTTTCCCGAAATGTCTGTTATGATTATAGACAGCATACAACGGTATTCACAACACATTTAGCTTCTAGAATGTGACATATTTCAAAGTGAAACTAAATATATTTAGTGGGAAATAATGACAGATTCAAAAGTTTGGACTCAGTGTGATTTTTACTTATTTATTTTAGTTTTATTTATTTATTTGACAGTAAAATGACAGTAAAACATTTACAGTGACGCAAAAGATTTCAATTTCGAAAAAATGTGGCTATTTTTAACATTCTACTCATCAAACAGTTTTGAAAAAAAAATTATAATCACAGTTTCCACAAAAATATTAAGCAGCAAAACTGTTTTCATCAATGTGCAGCAAATCAGCATATTAGAATGATTTCTAAAGGAAGTCTGGAGTAATGATGCTGAAAATTCAGCTTTGCATCACAGGAATAAATTACATTTAAAAAATGTATTGAATTGACAGATATTTAAAATTATAACATTTCTCTCTCTCTCTCTCTCTATATATATATATATATTTTTTTTTTTTTTTTTTTTGAACTTTTCTTTTCTGTTTTAAACAAAGAAATGCAGTCTTGGTGACCATTAGATAATTATTTTTTACAAATCCTTATAAATGTTTATATATAAAACACTAACCCTATTTCACCAATCTTTCTAGGTCAAACCATTCCCAACTATTTTTCCTCACTCATATGGTCACATCAGAATAAAATAAATGAAAGTGCAAATTTTTTATTTCATGTTGACTTTAACAAAAACAGATTGGGTGAACCAAGCTCTGAGATAACCAGTAAGCTCCACAAACCAATTTTCTTTCTTTCTTTTTTTTATTATTTTCTTTTCATTATAAAAGCAAATACTTTTGGGCATTCTGCAATATCTTCTTTTGTGCTCTGCAGAAGAAAAAAAAAACAAAGATTTGGAGGGACATGAAGCAGAGTAAATAATGACAAAATCAGAATTTTTAGGTGAACTATTCTTTTAACATATCCATATGTATTTGCAACATCTAATGTATGTTTTAAGTCCCATGTCTGCTCTATGTTTCTATTCTTGGACAATAGCACTGGTGGAACAGCTTTTAACAGAAGGATTTGAATGGATTTACCCATAAATGCCTCACTCTAGACAGAGGAATCAATGAGTGCTTTTCAAGCCCGTCTGCAACATGAGTATCTGGCCCTCAGGTACGACCTCTAAAGGTTCCCACTCATTCACATTCACACAAATACACACACACTCCCACCTCAGCAGAGATGCATTAGAATGCTGCACGTCTCTCAGGTAGAACAGAGGCCAATGGGTGACAGGAAAATCATTCAGTGATTCATTCCACCTCATTCTCTGTAGATTACATGGTGGAGGGAGCTCACATAAACGACTGATGATGGGGTGAAAACATCTGAAATGGCTAAGAAAAGCAAAACAGAAAATTTTACAGATGGGTAGATGCTCGCAAAAGAGTATATGCTCATCACAAATGTTGTACCTTTTAAACAAACAAACAAACAAATATATGTAAACACCATTGGTATATGTATTCATTCAGTACCATGGTACATATTCCTATATACCACTACTCGACCACTATTTCTAAGAATCATTTTAATAAAGATTTAAGACTGACAGTGAAAAAGGTTTGGACATAATTTTTCAAATGTGTCATTTATTCCAGTGTTATCACTGTATGAGCCGTGCAAGTTCAATTCCAGATCTTATGACTTGCTGATTCTCCCCATGTTTTCTGCTGCACCAATATTACAATTTTGGCCAGTGTAATAAGCTGATAATTTTTTTTTTTTGTTATGCTAGACAGTGGAAAACTGATACTAAAATTGGACTATTTGGTTTAAATTTAAACTAAAATCAGCCATTTCAAATGCTACGTGTGAATTTTAGGCTTCACAACACTGTAATGTACAGCATTAAAAATGGATATTTATTATGAGACTCACTGAAAATTACATTTAACAGTGTTTTTAAATTATTAGTGTTTTTAAAGATTAGATGATGGCAAGGTCATCTAAATATATGAAATGAGCATGCACAATTAAAGCACAAAAATTGGCCAATATTGTTAAAATTGAAATAAATAAATCTAATATCAACCTATAGCCAATATGGTACATTGTGCATCCCATTTACAAAGTGGCAAAACTGCAAACTCTGAATGGACAGTTTACTCACAAATGAAAACTTCCTCAACCTCATGTCATTTCAAACCTCTATGCATTTCTTTATTATGTGGAATAAAAAAGAAGCTATTAAGGAAAAAGCCTGTGTTTTTTGTTCAATCAAGCAACATTGTTGAACAAAGACTGTTATTGCTTATTGTATGGACAAAAACAGTTGAAAGATTCTTCAAAATATCTTCTTTGGTGCTCTGCAGAAGAAGAAAGAGTCATAAGGGTGAGTAATTGACGGCAGAATTGTGAACTATCCTTTCAAATTTAAGCATTTCATTTTGAAGCAGACAAGAGTGGAAATGTTGTTAAAAGCACCAAAGTACACAACACAGGAGATTTATGTTATTCCGGCACAAGGATCGATTTTCGTAACAATGTAGAAAATCTATAAGGATTTCATACAGCAGAGTGAGAAAACAAGTCACGCTTTTCCATTTGGCTTGAGAAAGGCCAGCGAAGCCTGTGCCATTGCTCATTGTCACCTCGGCAAACCCATTTCCCGCAGCCCTGAAGGAAACTGCGGCATGACATTTTTTACTCAACATATGTCACATCACACACGGACACACGTGCACGCCGCCCTGACCTACAGCAACAACTGCAGTTTTTCCGTGAAGTGCCTTTCCGTGTTCTCCATCGCTGACTCTCTACCCCTCTTTGTCCTTGTGCTTGTCTGTAGCTTTGCCGATTAGGATTCAGTGCTCAAACCACTCTTCCAAGCGGTGGCAGAGACTGGATTCTCCGGCTTTACACTGCAGGTTACAGATGGCTAGAGAGGGAAAAGACGCCTTTATCCTTCGTTATCGGCGGGAAAGCTCCTAGAGTGTAAAATTGAATTTTGATGAGATCATATGGCATGCCAGAGCCGAGGGGGGACATTAGGGAAGAGTTTGGGAAGTGGATGAGGGCTTAAAGGAGAATACTGAAGCAGGTACCATATATCTGCAGCGGAGCAGCCCCCTGCACGAGAGACTGAAGATAACAGCCTTAAAAACAGATTCCAGGCACTCTGGGAAGGCAGTTCATTCGTGTGCTGATGTGGGGAGAACTGTTAGTCAAGATCAGCAGGCGACTCTTCCCTCAGGCATGTTTGGGCGGATGTGCCCTGATGAATGACAGAACGTATGGCTAGTTGTCTCTGTGCACAAAATCTCATTTACCATTAACATTGTGTTTACCGGAGCCTGGACGCCAGTCACAAAGGTCATACAATAAATTAAAATTGGGAATCTTATAAGCAGGTTATGGGTCTTATAATCTATTTGGAGTGTGAAAATACTATTTGGATTTAAGATGTGGTCTCATACTGACTTCTTTACAAAGTACTAGTTTCTTATTTAGTCATTCACATTGGACAAAAAACACAAAAACATTTTATACTACATAGCCACACGACTCTATAAGCAAGGCTCTTCATACTAAAATTACAAAATCATTTAGAGTTATTATGAAAATTATTCCAATGATCCACTTTCTAAACCAAAAAAAATATATAAAACATCAATACTGTGAGGGAAAACACAGCAAAGTAGCTTCCTTTTTAAAGAGACACCTGAGCTTTTGTGTCTCTGGCAAGCTTTGACAGATCTGGGGAAACTTTATTTGTGAAAAACCTAAAAGTGAATTTATTCCTAAATGAAATTCTCAAGGGATGTTTAGCAAAAATTATTATTTATTTTTTTTTGCACTGCAATTTTTATTTTTATTTTCAAAGCTTGACAAGAATGTAATATGACCCACAAGTGAATAGACTGCTGAAGCACAAATCACAATGAGTTACAATGCAGACTTACTGGATAAAAGCGAATCAAAATTTGTCCAAGTATCTCCTGACATACACTACCATTCAAAGGTATACGGTTAGTATGATTTTTATTGTAATTTTTACATTTATTCAGCATTAAATTAAGCATAAGTGAGTAAAGTTACAAAATATTTCTGTTTCTATTTCAAATAAATGCTGTTAGTTTTATCTTACTATTCATCGAATAATGCTGAAAAATGATTATGGTTTCCACACAAATATTCAATATCTATATATTATCATCATTTTAATATTGATAAGAAACTTAAATATCAAATAAGCATATTAGATTGTTTTCTAAAGGAACATTGAAGACTGGAGTAATGGATCCTGAAAATTCAGATTTGCCATCACAGGAACAAATTACATTTTAAAATATATATTAAAAAAAAACAAAAAAAAAACAGCATATATATTTCTAAAATAAAGAAAAAAAAATGTAAGTATAAAAATAGAAAACAATTATTGTTAATAATACTTGTAATAATACTTCACAATAGTATTGTTTTACCATATTTTTGATCAAATAAATTCAGCCTTGGTGAGTTACACAAAATCTTACAAACACCAAACTTTTAAATGGCAGTGTTCACATACCCCAGGTTGGAAATCACACACTAACAGAATAGTTGTATTCTTGTTTGCACACAGAGTTTTATTAGGATTCTTCAGAACATGTACTTAAATATGAATGGTGTGAACCAACTCTCAGAAATGATGCTAAGGTGTTGCCAGGACACTGCAATGCGATTGTCAAGGTTGTTTTAGCAAACACCACTAATAGTAATGATCAGTATAAAACACTACAAGACTGCATTATTTCTGTGCATGACACCTTAGACAGGTACAGCATGTAATGCCAACCACAGTCCATACACACTATAAATTAAATTATAAATTCTACATAAATAAAAATACATCCATTCTACATGGATTCTATACAGAAAGTGGACACAGTTTATTCAAAGTCTATAGTTCATTCCATCTTAAAGGTATTGTAATGTGCCGATTATGGACATACAGATGGCATATGATAATCTGATTAATCCTGTAAGAACATGCACGGCTTGTCAAGTCCATTATGTGACTCCAGTGTCCATTATGTCCAAACGACGGCTCAAATCAGTGGCTTATAGCAGCACAGTGAGACTCTTGTAAGTTGCATCCAAGATCTAGGCGCTAGTGTAGTTTAATTAAAAGACGTAGACGAGACCTACAGATACAGGACTGCTCATGCTCAGCTTCAACCTTCCAACTGGGCCTGACCACCTGTCCCCTCCCACACGTCCCTCAGTGAGGAAGACGAGGGGACTGACAGATGGTGCTTCAGGGCCTCAGAGAGTCAGAAGCTGGTTTTTCCACTCTCCACCCTCCATCACATTCAACGGCTCATCGGTGCCACCTGCCCTGACCAACAAAAACATTTTACCCGCATTGACATTGTTCATGGAGAATCCAACAGACCAGAATGAGAGGTCTACAGCACTGCACAAAAATGCCCCTGCATGAGGTTTTTGTCTTGTTTATCAAATGATAGAGTTAAGCAATATCACAAGCAAGAGTGTGGTTTTTTTTTGCCAAATTGACTGCGATGGCAAACATGATGCTGATTTTATAAAACAGTTCAGTAAACAAGTTGTTAATATTGTGAGTTAGATTTTAGACAACGTCAATAGTTTTTGCTCAATTTTGTCAACAACAAAAAATTTGTTCCAAAATATAAATAAACGTACTGTGTCTTATTATTCTAATTATTCTAATTATTCAATTTATTGGTTAAATGTAAGAATTTGACTTCAAAGAATGTGAATATATTAATAAGGTTTAAAAAATTGTCCTCATAAAATGTAAAAACGCCCCTGGAAATCAATTTAGGAGGGAAAATATCATTATCGGAAAAGTTAATTTCGGTCACTGCTGTAAACTAACCACCATACAGAATATGATGAACATGGAAATCTTTGAGAGTCATTCAATTTATCTGCAAAGTCCAAGAAAATATATAGCATTATTGATAGGCTACACAATAGCATCAGCTCTTATATGTTTTCATGGGAACCAATTCAACTGTAAAGCCAAAAATGTGGACTATATTTCCCCCAAATCCATGCAAAACAATAACCTACCTACCACAGTTTGACCAATTCAGTTTACCAATTCATAAATTCATTGATGTTTTGCTCTTATTATACTGAAATAAATGTGACTACTCTTAGTGGATGAAGCTGCTGTAAATAAACCAACTATTCATCTGTTAAGAAGTTGGACCAAACCCTTACATATGCAGTTACATCAATGAACTGAGACAAATGAAAACGCTTTAACAAATTAATGTTACACAGTAAGTGCATTTAATGTTACAGGCTCATTAATCAGCAGCAAATTGGTGTTTTTGATCAATTTGTATATATTCCAGTCTAATTTTTAAAATCAGCCAATCAAATGGCAAACCACTTAAAATCCTTTAAAGATTTTTTTTCTTCTAAGGACCCTAAAGTAAACTATATGTTATACTGTACTTTTTGCAATGCAACACTGTACAAAAATACTGCAAACAGCAACCTGCTGAAATTAAATTCTACTTAGGCACCAATAATCAAAAGAAAGTCCCACATAGTATAGTTCACTATGCTGTACTTTAGTTTACAATATGACTGAACTACGCTATGTTATATTATACAACAAACTGTTACTAAACAATATACTATACAAAATTTCACTACAATACCATACAAACCATTGCACTACTATCCAACACTCTGATCATAATACAGTGGCCTGTACTGTCAGAAACCTTATGTCTCTCAGATCTCTGCCGGCAGAGAGTAAGACCTTCCTCTACGGATGAGCAGTTCCTCGCAGGAGTTATTGAGATGAATTGTCAAAGAGGTGTAAAAAGAGAGAGCCAAGCACACAGTTCTTCTCATCTCCAGTGGAGAAACTCTGGCGGGGGGAAAGGGAGGAAAACCTGATTATGGTGATAATGGCTGGCTGTAAATAAAGAGGCAGTGACAGTCATTTTTCAATGAGCTTTCCTGCCTCACTGATATTATGTTCAATTAGGCTCAGATATTTCTAGAATGGGCCAGTGGCAAACGATCAATCAAGGCTGTCAGCGGTCTCTCTCGCTCTCTTTGCATCTCTGGGAAGGAAGCCAACATTACTAAATAAAGGTGCACAGACATATACTGTTCAAAATGGCAATTAGTGTCTTTGATGCAGTTTTAGCACTCCAGTTAAAACTGTAACAGCAAGAACATTACTGCCAATACACTTAAATAATTATAGAACAGTGAGGAAGCGGGTATTGCTTGTTTGGCATATGCATGCAATACAATACAACACCATGCAAAACCAACATGTATTCCAGGAGAAAACAAAAAGGTGATTGAGTATTTCTACTGAATCAATACTTAATGAAAAACCTTAGAAGGCTCTTTCTATAAATGCATTTTTTTTTACTTTTGCCAAAGTTAGCATGCTAATTAAATATTAAATTATTTTTTAATTATTATTAATTCTAAAATTAATAAATTATTTGAATATAATTAAAATAATATTATCAAACTGAATACATTTAATACATTTTAACAGGTCAGGTGTCTTTGTTTTTTTTTTTGCAATTTAAGGACAAACTGTAAACCTTAAGATTAATCATGACACATTTATGCTATTTACAGACAATTTTATTCTAACTAAGCCAGTACTCTCTGTAAATCTGTTTTTGCTGATTTTTAATATTTTGCTTTCACTGAATTAACAATTTAATATATATATATATATATATATATATATATATATATATATATATATATATATATATATATATATATATATATATATATATATATATATATAAAGCTAATTGTTAAATAAAATATTGAATTTAGGAAACAACATGATTTTGTAATAAGACATGTAATATTATATATTAATATTGAATAAATTTTTACAGTACTAATTATTAAAACTAATAATATTAATATTTCATAAAATAGATCAAGGCATAACAATAGCAATATGTGGTCATTATATCAGTGGATGAGAGATAATATTTGGGGTTATATGGCATCAAAAATTTTAAAGCATGCCACCATTCTCTCTTTGCTGTCAACATGATCCCAAAGAGTATCAATATCAAAGGCAGCAGCCTTAAGTCAAAACACACATGCACTTTAACACTTCAACACTTGAAGAGTGCAGAAGATCAAAATAAACAGTCTCTCAGCTCAAGCACAAACACACACAGGCTTCGCATCCTAATGAGAGCAATCTGATGTCCAAGACGTCACAGCCAAACAGTTTGATTTACAATTAGTGTCACTCTCCCCCAACAGCACAGGAAATCTCTCCAGACATGTTTCAGAAGAAACAGTTTCTCTTGACAGGGAATCGCAACTGCTGATCTGTGTCAAAGCTTTTGCCCTGATCTAGACCTCCCATTGCATAGAGATTGCAATTGAAATACAATTAAAAATGCATTCATAATTTTTTTTTTCCACATGTTTTTAACATCTCACAACATGTATAAACAGCATTTTGTTCCTTTTAATAAGATGTAAGATATTAAACTGTGTCTTCAGGCAAAATACTGAAGGAAATATAATAGCACTTGTAGGCTCTGTTTGTTTCCACTGTGTGTGGCCTCAATAAACACAGTCTACTGACACAGTAGCCATGTCAACCAAGAGGAGCTAAAATTTCAAAAGCAGACCAATTCAACATATCTAAAAATCTGCTCTTTTTATGCAAACATTAACGAAAGACCACAGTTTTTCATGTTGGCTTTTGAAAGGGTTAGGTTATGAATCAGCAGGGCAGAAATGGTGAAAAGAATAAAACATTCTTCTGAGAACTGGCTGTTTGTGTTTGTAACTAACCATCCCTTAAGAAAATAGCTCAGGTTCTTCAGTGGTCAGAGAGTCGGTAAGTTTCAGTGGTTGA
Source organism: Cyprinus carpio (assembly GCF_018340385.1). Taxonomy (NCBI): domain Eukaryota; kingdom Metazoa; phylum Chordata; class Actinopteri; order Cypriniformes; family Cyprinidae; genus Cyprinus; species Cyprinus carpio. Next base: position 10,239,176 of record NC_056603.1, read on the forward strand.
TAAAACAAGCAAAAGATGAACCTGAGATTTAAAAAAAAAACCTGTAATTTCACTGAGATTGTTTCTTTTGCTTTCTAAATTAAGAAATCTAAGTAAGAGGAAAAATAAAAATTAGGCAAGTATAAATACATTAAAGCATGATCTGTTATTTAACTAAGCTAATGTAAGAAGCAAGGGCAAAGGCAGGGGGGTCTTAAAAATACATATTCTTTTGCACAAGTACAAGTATGTTTTAAAGTTTTCAAATGTTGTTTCAGTAACCACATGTAAGATTAAAAGATAGTCAAAAGAATGCGGTACATATGGTACATCAAAAAAGTAGACTATGTGTCATTACTTATCAAATCATTATAGATTTACATATCACAAGTATATCACAAAAACATGACTGCACTCTAAAAATACAGCAAACCTAATTCACACACCGATAACATTAAGGGCAACCTCTGCTCTATCATTTTACGATAAAGTTTACTAAAGCCATTTGCCAACTTGAATTCAAATATTTAAACATAGAGGTTAATATAGCATAGTTCACCAAAATAAATAAAATTCTGTCCTCATTTACTCACCCAAGGTTCACAGTAGCTAGGGTTGGACGATTAATCGCACGCGATTAATCAAGATTGTCATGCGCATTTAGTCAGTAAAGCCGGTTCTGTGATTAGCAGTAAATCTCCATCACCTGCTTTCAGATGGAGCAGCATTTACTACGCAGAGCCATAGTTCTCTGACAAGCTATTCAAAATCGCGTTCATAATCGCAGATTAATTTAATTGTATGATCATGATATTATGACAGCTGTTTGTGTATGTTCTCGGTGAACTACGGCTCTATGTAGTAAATGCTGCTCCATCTGAGAGCACGTGAGAATACCACATTTAATAACATGTTTTTACTCCAAACTCACTTCATAACGTCAGTCGAGTGTTTAAAATAAATCCTTCTGTGAGATGATGTGGCTTCTTAAAAAGAATAATTAAGGCACACAATATTTCATCGTATTCTAAGCAGTGATAATAACTATGTCGAATAGCATTTCATTATATATATACTTTATTATGATGAAAATTATTATATTATATTAGTTAGAATTTATATTGCCATAGTCGTGTGTTTATTAGTCACGTTGAATCAATGAAAGCAGTTAAATCTTCTGTTTATTCAGCTGCAAGGATTTGCTGGATTTCTTCTTTGGGGCATATTTGGATTTTCTGCGCGAGCGCGCCCTCTGGCCTTTGGATGGAGATTTACTGCTGATCACAGAACCGTGCTTCACTGAAAGACAATTGCAGCTTCTGCCTAATCGCGTGTTATTGCCTTTGCAATTTAAATTCGATTAATTGTGCAGCCCTATCAGTAGCCATTGACTTCAACCATTGCTTTTGCAATGATGGTAGCAGGAAACAAAGCAAGCAACATTTGGAGATGCTACTCAATATATGTCATGCTATGCTTTTTCAATTATACCTATTTCATTAATGTTTTATTCAGCCTCATCACTGATTCACACTTCCTGCTGTCAATGAACAGAGCACAGGAGTTCACTGGCTCTTTGTCATTACAAGGTCCTAATCTAAAATTCATAGCTTCAGACTGAAAAAAAAATGATGTAAGCTTAACATCAATGTGCAATTCCACAGTGAAGTGCGTTACCTGCATCTCTCCCAGGAAATGTCATTTGATGAACACACGTAATCAAAAAATCAGGCCGAATAGTAGGAGATAATCCAATTAACCAAAGCAGGAGCAGCTCTCTCAGGAAAATCTATATAGCATGAGGTAATTGGGAAACACCTAGCGTCAGATCCAGGGAGACCCCTGTTATTCTACAAACAATGGACCGTATACTAGCAGACGGATAGTCCTATTCAAAACCACTGGTTTCGGTTGACAGAGACTATTGTGCAATACAGAATACAGTGCCACGTTCAAACTGAACAAATTACTGATTCATATCATCCTTTTGAAAACTTGAATATAGAATTAGGTACTTGAATTTTGGCTTTTATGCCAACGATCTTCTTTATGTCACGGTGTGTGTTCGTCTTAGCAAGGCGTAGTGTCCTAACAAGAGTTCATCATGCTGGAAAGTGGAAAATTGGAAAACAGCAGCTGTGCTTTTTGCTACTTTAATTAATTCATGTTCTACTAGAATCCCAGGTGATCAATTTTGCATCTCTAATCAAATCAAACCAAAGAGGACGATGGAAAAAAAAAAACATCCACCAAGAATTTCAGCAAAATGAGTCTGTATATTTTAATAGTCCTCCAAGACGCTCCTTTAAGTCTGGCCCTGAAGGATCCAGCTGGGCAACCAGGAAGCCCAAGCCTCATCTACTCGCTTCACGCTAGGATTTACACCAAGCAAAACATGTCATACTTGGACAGGCAAGCAAATGGGTATCCGTTTACATGTAAAATCAGATTCCCAAAGACGGAAGTGAAACATGGGCCTTGAAGAACCTCTAAGCCAATTAGTTCGGCTCTTGAGAGCAGAATATGCCTGAAACTGGATCGGATGCATGGAACGACTAGGTTTGTAATGCCTGCCCTGAAGTTATTCTGCATTACTAGTTGTTTATTTTCTTATAAAACTTGCATGAGTGATAATCTGCATTGAGAGGCTTAGGATTTGCTTAAAAAAAAAAACTAAACTAAGCAAATCACACTCTTACATTAACACCAAGACTCTGGCATCATTTTTCTCATGCTTCACTGCTATAAAGTCTAAAATTATCCACAAGCTTTGTGGTCAGCACATGCATTTGCAAGCACTCATAAAGCAGACACACAAATCTCAGCACAAGTCAATTAAGCAACCATTGCACCTGGTGCTATGCTATTGGGCCATATGCCAAGGGACGTGCATGGCCTCAGCTGACCATAAATCACTGGATAATGTGCAGCATGGCCAAGGTGAAAGTGTTCCAAGTTTCTACTTTAGCATGATAATAAAACTACAAAAAAAAAATTAATTTGCAAACGGCGATTAAAGAATCAAATCCAGCCACAACTGTGTTTGGAAGCTGAAATGTTTAAAAGCAAATTAGGCGTGCTTAGGAAAAGATCAAGCACTAAATTTAGGAAACACTGTAGTTATACATAAGATATGATGCTATCTACCATCTCAAATCAAAGCACTAACCTTTTTCTGATCTTCCAGACCATGAATCACCTGCTTCCGCTTTGGGGGCTGAGATGTAGACGCCTCGGCTCCCTTCTCAGACATCTTCCAAAAACACTCCTTGAAGTATCCGCTGCACTTCTTCAAATAAAAATCCAATACTCTCCGACCGGTTCCAGTATTCCCAAATCCAAAGTCCCTATGCAACCGAGCTAATTCCCTTTGCCACAGTAATGTCCACTCATTCGTGCGATTCATTGAGTCTGGGGTAGGACAGACGTGTGATCACACCATGGTGCATCCCTTCAGATGAAGCCCAGCATGGCTGCTCTGTGACAGGCATCCAGAAGGGGGGAAGGGCCCCTGTGACCAGCGACCCCAACTTCATAATTACACATTTCTGCATTCACAAAGTCATTTTCCTGATGATCTGAAGAACTTGCATATGACACAGCGGCATGTTCTTGCAGCGTTACATCACAGTCGGATCTTGTAAAATCCTCCAAAAGCACAAACCCAGAGATGGTACTTCTGCTCCAGGATTGGTCTTCTTTACATAAACAGGTGCATGTGGGTCAGAAGGACACAACACAAAGCAAATTTCATTTTATTTTAATAAAAAAAAAACAAAGTGAGGGCAAAATAACTTACATTTCAAAAGTAACTTAACATTAACTAAATACAGCACAAGCAATATGTCATATTGTCAGATATACATATGAAAATGCATTATATGTACAACTTTAATGAGAAAGACTGAGATGCTGCAAAACAAGCGTAATTGCATACATTGATATTTATTTATTTATAGTTATAAAATAGTATATTAAACATCAAATAAACAAAAAAGCGTTAACCTCAATAAACTTTTCTCCCTAAAATACAAATTCTGCAGTTGACGTATTGTGCAAGTTTGATTTCGATAAAAAATTAGCTCATACGTAAGCGACACACAAACAAATAACCATCTGAAAATTTGTTTTAAAATACTTTAAAACATTATTCCGACTTTTGCCATTTTACATTCATGAATATGGATAGAAACTCCCGATTTAAGTAATCATATCTCTGTCATGCAGCCCCTCCTTAATGACACTAGCATTGTAGTCGAAATCCTTTGGTTCTTACTTGTTTCAACATAAAAATATAAAATTGAAAACCAAATCATACCGCAACGCTTATAGATAAGGTGTGATAAAGCATATTTAACTCCGAAGTGCTTATTTAATGACTATAGGCAGAAAATACAAAAGACAACTCACCCAAACAAGAGCGCAGAGAGAGCGCTGAGGGATGCGGAGCGGAGCAGCACCGAGTGCACGCGGGACCGGCGCTACAGCGGCTTCAATCCATCACATTACGTCATTCCGCGCACACGGCTCTTTTCTCGCCGCTTCATACCAGCGACCGTCTCCATGGAAACGTCCACAGCGAATACGCACAGCGGCACCTAGCGGCAGACAAAGGCTGTGTCGCGAGCGATAGTCTGAAACAATGTACTGTGCAGCAAGAATAACATGATTGGGCTAGATTCGTTTAATATTTAATAGTTAGAGCTCAAACAGTTCAATGCGACAAAATAGGGGGGGGCTAAAAATTTGCAATTACTTTTATTCACATGATGCATCAGAAATCATTCTAATGTGCTGATTTGATGACCAAAGAACATTTTGAAAACAGTTGTGCTGTTATACATTTTTATGGAAACCATGATATACTAACATTTAAAAGTTTGGGGTAAATTATATATATATATATATATATATTATAATAAAAAGAAATATAATTTGTGTTGATATCATGGTCTTTTTTTGTCTGCTTCTTTTTATTCAAAATTATATTACAATGCAATATACAGTGTAATGCAATAACTCAAGTTTTTTTATGTCGTCATCGCGTCTATCTGTCTTTAAGCGCGCATACAGTCGTGAGTTTCTGTTGGATGTCGGCAGAGCCGCATTTTTGGAGTTAAACTCCGCGCACGCGGAACTGCTGCGAGATCTCGAACTGCTCCGGAGGCCTACATCATCACCGACCCCCTCTACTGCATCTCGCCCACAGCGGAGGCGCCACAAGCGGCGTGAGAGGAAGCAGAAGAGGGGTAAGCGCGGAGGTATCCGGGCTAGGCTAACGGCTAACCCACACAAGCCATCCATCCCCACCGTCGTACTGGCTAACGTACGCTCTTTGGACAATAAACTGGACTACATCCGATTACTACGTTCAACTCAGAGGACTGTAAGAGACTGTTGTGTGTTTGTATTCACGGAAACATGGCTCAGCGACAGCGTTCCGGACTGCGCCTTTCAGCTCGACCAGCTGACGTGCTATCGAGCAGACAGAGCTCGCGTCGCGGGAGGAAAAACCCGTGGCGGCGGGCTTTGTGTTTACATCAATGACGCGTGGTGCCGCGATGCTGTTGTGATCTGCAAACACTGCTCACCCCTGGTGGAGTTTATGATTATTAAGTGCCGGCCGTTCTATCTGCCGAGGGAATATACTGCCATACTGCTCGTTTCGGTTTACATTCCCCCGAACAACAGCAACAGCAACAGGAACGATGCACTAAATGAACTGTACCAGCACATCAGTGAGCAGCAGACAGCACACCCCGATGCTTTTCTCATCATAGCTGGGGATTTCAACCATGCTGACTTAAAGAGTGTGTTTCCTAAAAATACACCAACACATTAACTTTCCAACAAGAGGTAAAAACATTTTAGACTTTGATTACACCACACAGAGAGGAGCTTACAAAGCCCCCCCCCTCCCCCACCTCGGTGCCTCAGACCACATCACTGTCATGCTAATGCCTGCATACAGACCGCTCGTTAAAGTCGCCAAACCAGTTCAGAAACAGATTCAAGTGTGGCCAGAAGGATCGTCTGAGGCTCTTCAGGACTGCTTTGATACAACTGACTGGAATATGTTTAAGCAGGCTGCCACTTATAATAACTCCACTGACCTCCAGGAGTACTCGGAGACTGTCACTGCCTACATCACCAAGTGTATTGAGGATGTAACAGTCACAAAAACCATTACTGTCCGGGCCAACCAGAAGCCGTGGATGACAGGGGAAGTCTACAGACTCCTGGAGACGCGGAACGCTGCCTTCAGAGCTGGAGACGAGGGGGGCCTGAGAACAGCCAGGGCCAACCTATCCCGCGGCATCAGAGAGGCTAAGAGACAGTACTCCAGGAGGATAGCCCATCAATTCAGCGACAGCAGAGACACTCGGAGCCTGTGGCAGGGGATACAGACCATTACGGACTACAAGCCCCCACAGCGGACCTGTGACAGCAACATCTCTCTGCTGAACGAGCTGAACACCTTCTTCGCTCGCTTTGAGGCACAAAACAGCTCCACTGCACAGAAGACTCCACCTCCTCCCAGTGACCAGGTGATGATGCTGACCCCGGACAGCGTGAGGAGATCCTTCAGCAGGATCAATGCACGCAAAGCTCCGGGTCCTGACAACATTCCTGGGCGTGTACTGAGAGACTGTGCAGCAGAACTCACTGATGTCTTCACAGACATTTTCAACATCTCACTTAGTCAAGCTGTTGTTCCCACATGCTTCAAAGCTACCACCATCATTCCAGTCCCGAAGAAGCCATCTCCATCATGCTTCAATGACTACCGTCCTGTTGCACTTACTCCCATCCTCATGAAGTGCTTCGAACGGCTAGTCACTGCACCACATCAAGTCTGCCCTCCCCCCCTCCCTGGACCCATTCCAGTTTTGCATATCGGTCCCAACCGGTCGACCGATGATGCCATCTCAACTACCCTCCACTCAGCACTCCACATCTAGAGGAAAAAGACTCATACGTCAGAATGCTGTTCATAGACTTCAGTTCAGCATTCAACACAATCATCCCTCAACAGCTCATTCACAAACTGGTCGAGCTGGGGCTCAACACTTCGCTGTGCAACTGGCTGTTGGACTTTCTGACTGGAAGACCTCAGGCAGTACGTCTCGGCAGCAACACATCCAGCACCATCACACTGAACACTGGGGCCCCCCAAGGATGTGTGCTGAGCCCCCTCCTCTTCACTCTGCTGACCCACGACTGCACACCGTCACACAACTCCAACCTCTTCATTAAGTTTGCGGATGACACGACTGTGTGGTGGGTCTCATTAGCAACAGAGATGAGACAAACTACAGGAGCGAGGTGAGCCGCCTGGCCGGGTGGTGCAGTGACAACAATCTCTCTCTGAACGTGGAGAAGACGAAGGAGATTGTTGTGGACTTCAGGAGAGCGCACACTCAGCATGTTCCTCTGACCATCAACGGTGCGACTGTGGAGAGAGTGAGCAGCACCAAGTTCCTGGGTGTGCACATCACAGAGGACCTCTCCTGGACCGACAACACTGCAGCACTGGCCAAGAAATCACACAGCAGCGTCTCTACTTCCTCGCCGCAAATGAGGAGAGCCAGAGCCCCCCACCCCCCATCATGTACACCTTCTACAGAGGCACCATCGAGAGCATTCTGACCAGCTGCATCACTGTGTGGTATGGCGCCTGCAACGCGTCCTGCCGGAAGACTCTGCAACGCATAGTGAGAGCAGCTGAGAAGATCATTGGTGTGTCTCTCTCCTCTCCCTCCAGGACATTTATGGAACCCGTCTCACTCGAAAAGCCCTCTGCATTGCAGGTGATCCCACTCACCCGTCACACAGCTTCTTCAGTCTGCTGCCATCAGGGAGGAGACTGCGAAGTCTCCAGGCCAGGACCAGCAGACTGAAGGACAGCTTCATCCATCAGGCTGTCAGGAAGCTGAACTCGCTCCCCGAACTTACCCCCCCGTCCCTCTTCTGCCTCAGGCACCACTGAACTATGAACCCCCCCTCCCTCTAACATACGAATGTCATGCACCAGTCACTTTGTGCAGCAGTGGTCTGCTCACTACCTCATTCACCATGGGATCTGACATCATTCTACCTCCTCATCAGTCAGTTTAATAAAATAACTGCTCTGAGCCCTTTGTCACTTTGTCACTTTTAATCAGACTGAATAAGCTATTTTTTTATGCACTAAAAATCTTTTTATCTGCACTGTTTGTTCACTGGTTTGCACTCTATCTGCCATGTGCCTTGCGCTGCTTTTATTGAACCTTATTTTTATTTTATTTTTTATATTATGTCTTTTTTACGTTCCCTCCTTATTGTATAGTTTTATCTATATATTTTATATTTGATCTAGATTTTTAGGCTCTACTGTTAGTGTTATCTGTATGCACCGGGGGTCTGAGAGTAACGCAATTTCGATTCTCTGTATGTATGTACTGTACATGTGGAAGAATTGACAATAAAGCAGACTTGACTTGACTTGACTAAAGCTTTGAGCAAGGATGGGCTGAATTGGTTAAAGGTGACAATAATATATATATCGAAGAATCTTGGGGGGAAAGGGGGTACCACCGTTATTTAATTTATGTATTTATTGTGCTTTAAACATAAATAAATAAATAAATAAATAAATAAATAAATACATACTCACATTCTTGAGCACCAAATCAGCATATTATAATAATTCACACGACACTGAAGACTGGTGAAAATTCAGCTTAAAACATAATTTTAAAATATAATCAAATAGAAAACAGATACTTTTAGATTGTAATAATATTCCACAATATAACTGTATTTTTAAACAAATAAATACAGACTTTGTGAGCATAAGAAGATTCGCTTAAAAACATTTTAAAAGGAAGAAAGAAAAATTTGAGCGCCAATGTATACACATCGGGTGGTTTTTAAGAGCTTAAATAAAAAAAAACACTCAATAAACATCTAATTTTAAAAGACTATAAATTTACAATATTTTTGTATATAGAATACATATAATACACTTTCGATAAAACTGAATCCCTGTCAAAACAGAGTTTGGGATCCTCCAGCTGTGATTGGCTGAGAGGCGAGCGGGGGCGGGGCGGAGTGTAGCGCGCTGCGTCCAGTATCTAGGCGGGACAAATGGTCAGACTGATCAAATAAACTTTTTTACTCACTAGAAAACGGCCACATATAACTTTTCTTCAGCTATGCATCAAAAGCGGTTTCTTTTCTCTTTTTTATTCATTTTCGGTTACTTTAATACCACTTTTAATTATTAAAGGTTAATTTACAGAAGTGTTGGATCCGGTATTATTGGAGACCTGTATACGTGTGTAATACCAACCTGTACAGTATTACTACGAGTTTAAGGGCACGACTGATGTCGAGTAGTACGTGAAAGTGGTACATTTATCTTTTTGGGTGAGTAGCTTCTAAATGTTATCATGTTTTTGTAGTTTGGAAAAGTGTAATGTTATGTGGTTGGCTGTAAGCTTGTGGGCTAACTTCACGTTAGCTGATTTCAGGCTTGTTTTGGCTTAACACATCCGCTTTAGGTAATAAAACTAATCGACAGATCATATTTGTACGTATAATGTAATACGTAACGTTACGTTAATTTCATTTCATTCATTCATACATTTAGGACATAAGCCAGACTGGCGGCTCTTGGTAGTTTTGAACCCGCGCTAACTGACTGAAACCGCTAACTTACGTTAGTTTTGTAGTGTTATGAGCCAACATGACTACAGTCTTGATCGTAGTTCGTATGTATATTTATATAATTAGTTCCTGGGCGATAATTATGCATTTAATACGAAATAAACATATTATGCAGCACGTACGCGACCGAGTTATTAGCTACCTCTGCTGGTAACGTCACTCTGGTAATTTTAAAAACCGCTTAGCAGTTTACATTGATTGTTTGAGTTATCCAAGGCGCTCGACCATCGGGCAGCTAAACGAATTCTTTTAAATTCTGTTAAAGTTAGTAACTTCCGGATTAAATCTTTTGCAATCGGCGAGATTCCGCGCCAAGATTTCAAAAAGTGTGGAGGCGCGCGGGACGAGGTGAAGTCCCGCCTCCTAGCGCCGCGCTTATTGGCTGCTGTCAGTTGGGGGCGTGTTTTCGTACGAGTTCTCCGTAGCCATTCGATGGAACGCTTGTCAGTTATTGCTACGAGCAAAAAACAACACTTTAATTTGAAATCAAAATACTTTTTAATTTATGCACATTGATTGACTTTTGTTAAGTTTAAAAAACAGTTTTAGCTGAGCGAGAAATTGTTGAACGTTATACCCGGACTGATCTTCACAATGTTGTCTCCAAGAATGTATAATGCTGTAAAGAAACGGTAGGGCTGCTTTATTAAAAGTAAATAATAATAAGTGAACGTTGATTATTTTAACGTTGCCTCGTGTGTTCTTTTTTTTTAGGTGGAAAATGTCCAGTACATTGTCAGAAGGTCAAAAGCTTATCAGAAAACCTTTAAGAAGTCCTTTCAAGGAAAGATCAGAAAATGACAAGGTCAGTTATAAATAGTTTGCCTTCAAAATCACAAAAGAGTGATTTGAAGAATATATATAAAGTTAACTTGTCATACTCTTAGAGTAACTCTAGAGCAAACATGCCCAAACAAGGGCCTCCAGGAGTGTTGACCTTTGGTTTGTCTTGTCATTTTATATCACGAGAGGAGGGAAAAATAGAAAGAAGGGGGAAAAAAACCACTGAAGCATATCATCATTTCTAGTTTATCTTTCTGCGTTAACATTTTTAAATTTTGCATTGAAATGTAAAGAATAAAAATGTCTTAATATAATATAGTTGGATAAAATAGAACAATTACTTTGGCCTTTTTAGTAAAAGGTTTAGGAAACTCTGCTCTGGAAGCATTTTTTGAAAAACAGCATGATCAGGATCAATAAGACCTAATGTTTTTTTTTTCTATGAAATAGGGGCATGTTTTTGTAGAGCCACAAACACCACTAAAAAACTCAAGTAGGGCTTCAGAAGCTGCGTTACTGGAGAGCCATAAGAACATGGGGCCCCTGACAACACCTACTAAGGGCCTTGAGGCACCGTCAAGCGATCCCTGGACACCTACCTCCAACCTGAAGATGCTCATCAGTGCAGCCAGTCCTGAGATTCGCAACCGCGAGAAAGAGCGAGCCGTAGACAGCGGCGAATCGGAAAACTCCCAGGTATCGATAGAATCTGTGTGCATCTCATGCATCTCCCACTATCTGTTGATTTACTGTCTGTATTGCTAAACGTTACACGTGTGTGTTTTCCATTGCCGTGCCACGCAGGAGCCTGAACAAGGAGAAGAAGTAGAAAAGCTCCAGACAAGCCGTAAAGACAAAAGCCTAGGTTTGCTGTGTTACAAATTTCTTGCAAGGTACCCAAACTTCCCCAATCCTGCTGTAAACAACAACATCAGCCTCGACGATGTGGCGACAGAACTAAGTAAGTTGCTGAATGATCAAACAACACTACTTATTTCAGTCTGCAGATCATGTGTTTCATCAATCCTGATCGCTTCCATTCTCACTAACCTCCCAGATGTGGAGCGACGTCGCATCTACGACATCATGAACGTTCTCGAGAGCCTAAACATGGTCAGCCGGCTGGCTAAGAACCGCTACACGTGGCATGGCCGGGTGAAACTTGCACAGACACTTGCCATGCTGAAACGGTCCGGCAAAGAGAACCGCTACGACCAACTGATGCAGCAGATCCGTCAAAGAAGCCTAGAGAGAGAGTTTGACTTGGACGGAGAGGAGAAGGAGAATGAAGAAATGTCCGGTTTTGATATGGATGGAGACTCTAGTCAAGCAGAGCTTTCAGGAGCAGATCCTAAAGCAGGTAACATAATGTACGACCATCTGCTTAAGGCGATACTGTATTGTTTTATGTATGCATTATAGAAGGACATCAGGTTTAATTTCTATTAAATGTGTGGATCATTTCACATTGTACAACAGAAGAAATTCTCATGAAAAAAAATTATTCATTACATGTGCACACACGCATTCATTTAATTTAGAGTACCATATTTTTGGGAAAATAAATTAAGTCAAGTCTATGGGAAAAACCTTCTTGAAAGGAAAAAAAACATGCTTTTATGTTAATTTAAATTAAGTCAAGTCTATGGGAAAAACTATGGAAACCTTGCAGCTCAGCAAATGTATTTTTTATGCAGCGAAACCTTGCAGCTCATCAGCTCATTTTATGTATGAAAGTTAACCGTAACATGAGTATAAAGCTCCTGTTGCATGCATGTGATTTCAATTGTTCCTGCATTATTTCTTTTTGCAAATTTAGAATACATTTTAGTTATAAAAGTTATTGGTAAATCGTGATTTGTTCAGGAAACATTTGTATGCAGATTTAACTGAGACCCATTGTTTTTATCTGCAGCTTCGGCCAACAGTCGTAAAGACAAATCTCTGAGAGTGATGAGTCAGAAGTTCGTCATGTTGTTCCTGGTGTCCAGTCCTCCTGTGGTCAGTCTCGAAATAGCTGCCAAGATCCTCATCGGTGAAGATCACATTGTGGATCAGGACAAAAACAAGTTCAAAAGTGAGTGCTGCTGTTCTCATCGTGGATATAAAAAGCACTTTGAATCATTATTATAGTGGGTGGCACATTTGTTTTCCATTTCAGCAGACAGATACGAATCTTGTAAAAAGTGCATTATCAAGTGTACTCAGCCAGTAAAAACTGATTTGAAGAAACTAATTTTTTAATGCTTGAGTCTAAAATGTGTCTGTATTTTAACTGTCTGCTCAGTGAAGATGGAATTGATTATCTAAATTATCTCTTTTTTTTTTGTTGGCAGCTAAGATCCGCAGGCTTTATGACATTGCAAATGTTTTGAGCAGCCTAGAGCTGATAAAGAAAGTGCATGTGACTGAAGATAGAGGAAGAAAGCCTGCTTTCAAGTGGACTGGGCCAGAAGACTTACCATCTCCAAAGGGTAAGTGTAGCGTAGTTCACATTAAATTGCTCATAATCCTATATATCGTGTTTATTTTGAGCTGTCTGTATATGCTCACTTCTTATATCATGTGTTGTTATTGCTTATGTTTGTTTTATAGATCTGGGGACTTCAACAGCAGCATCACGGCTTCTGGAGTCCCGTTCCTCTGTTGACAACTGTGCCAAAAATCTCTTTTCCTCACCCGGAACAAAGCGAGGTTTTACTCGACATCATTCCTTAGTCAAGCTGGTCAAGAGCATACAAGATGACCGCAGAAAAATCAACTCTGCTCCTTCTAGTCCCATTAAAATGACAGGTGAGCCATAACTGTTTTTTCATCATAAGAAAGCAACCAACTAATGATCTTCTGTTTTCTGTGGGGATTTTCTACTTTAAGGTTAGTCTTTATTAATAGTACCAGCCTCTCTTCTGCCTTCCAGCTTGAGATTGCCTTTTTGAAATCTGACCGCACACAAACAAAATTATCTTTGGGGCGCTTTGTGTTGCTTGTAATTAAAAGCCTGATGTAGAATATGTGACGTTGAAGACTGGATAAATGGCTGAAAATTCTTTGCCATCACAGTAATAAATTATACTTGAAAAAATATATTAAAATTCAAAGCAGTAATTTTAAATTGTGATAATATTTCTGTTTTTACTGTATGTTTGATAAAATAAATGATTTAAAATGAATTTAGCATATTGAGATTTCTTTGAACTTTTGAACGGAAGGTTAGCAAAAAAAAAATGTAATTATCTCTAGACTTTTACTACACCTGAAAACTAATGTCCCGTTTCATTTTATAGATGAATCTGCAAACGGCGAGTTCTACACAAACAAAATGGCTCACCTGGCTGCCATCTGCAAAAAGCAACTAGATGAACAATCAACGTAAGTAAACTTAGAACAAAGAAAGACATGAACTACTCATTTCAGATGTAACACCTATGATTTGTCTTCCAGGGGCCATCGGATTCAGCCTAAGAATGAGGTGACAGATGCTCTGAATGGAAGCACTTCACAAGTATCTGAGCTACCCGAATCCACGTCTGCTAGTAATCATCAGTCTCTCGGGCCTCTGAGAATGCAATTCCCAGTTCTTCCCGCAGGGGCGATTCCTTACCTTTCTACCAAGTGCTCCCCGATCATCCCGGTTCTGATACCCCAGCAGCAGGCAGGCGGGTCATATGCTGTTTACATGCACCCCACTTCTCTCAGACCGCACCCCACTAGCCTAGCAGTTCGTTCAATGACATTTGAGAGCCCGGGAAGTGCAAACAAAAAGACATCACCGGCTGCCACAGCTAGCAGTAACCAAACCAACCAACCATCATCACACGGTAAAGAGCCGACAAGTCCCTCAACCCTTAAACGAGCATGTGAAGAAAAGAGCTTAGCAGGAAGTCCATCGAAACTGCAGCGGATAGAGCCAAAGGTAAGGTTATGTGAAGAATATAGGGCATGGTAAATTATATATATATATATATATATATATATATATATATATATATATATAATATATATTATATATATATACATATACATATACATATACATATAGATACACACACACACACACACACACAGATTTTATAAGTAAAAACATTCAGAACCAATTTTTATTTTTTTGTTATATTAAAAACTTATGTAAAAATGTGTAGTTTTTTTTTTTTTTTTCATTTAATTAAATGTGCAAATAAATATAACATGCATCCAACTAAAACATAAACAATTATTTTACATTTTAAATGTTTGCAAATATTTGTTTTACATGTTTAATTTTCATATTTGTATTTATTTTATATTTTATTGTCTAAACAATACAATAAATTATCATATCTGTGAAAAACTAATTTGAAAACATTAAAAATAGACCCATATATTTCACATGCTTTAAAATCTAGTAAAAATGTGTAGGTAAAAATAATAAGAAAAATAACAGTAGTTACAGACATATTAAACTTTAAACAAAATATATGTAAATTAAATGTTTGAACTGGAATTTTAAGTCTGAATTGTTTTAAATTAACTGCTCAGTACCTGCAGTTTATGTGTTTACAGTACACGGAGTAACAGTTTTAACCTTCTGGTGTGTTTCCTTTTAAGTGTTTCACCAAAGCTGTGTGAGATTCTGCAAGCTCGTCTAAAGGCCCACAGAGGGACTTTTACCTCCAACCGGCCTTCCCCGAGAGCCCTGCACCTGGAGTTCTCCAAACCCTCTGAGAACCAGCCCCCCTCACTAAACACCAGCACAGCGCCTCTGGAGCACAGCGTGGAGACCTTCCTGGAGAAGGAGGAGAAGGTTCAGACCTCAGACAGTGAGGCCGGACTGACGCCTGTCAGACCACCACAATCACAGGCCCAGAAGCTCAGCGTTCAGGACATGGTGCTGCCATCTGGACCCATACATACAGAGGTAGGAATACAATTTACTACACTCCATGTGTGCAGGAATACTACACGTGTGCACCTTGTCTTGTCTGATCCTCAATATCCCTCATGTTGGAATGATTCAGATTGGTTTTAGGTGTTTTTATTTTCACACGAGTTTCAGTCTTGACTCTGATTTCTATTTTCGTGTCAGACTTTGATCCCGGCAGGTTATTTGATTCCGATCTCCCAGCAGTCTATCGTGAACTTCAGAGATCCACAATACTCCACTGGAGAAAGCTCCAAAGCCTCCACACCAACATACAACATCTATCACACCCCAGCTGCAGGTATGCCAATACCCAAGGTTATACCAAAAATCTGTATATATGGATGGGGGGGGGGAGTTATATTTAGTTAGTTATATTTCTTTGATCAAATATTGATTTTAGGTAGAGTAAAACTTATTTGTGAGATTTGATTTGTGAGTAAATTGTGTTTTAGTTTTATGGAGCATTTTCAACTGAAAACTGAAAAGTTTTTATGCATTGTGGCCATTCATTACATGTTGACTGCATTTGGGAGCTTAAAAATGTAAACATTTGAAAATGGGTTTCTTAGTGCAAGTTTTTGAACATTATTGTGTCTGTGTAAACTACAAAAATGCAAATTTGTGAAATATGGCAATTCATGAGCACTAATCACATGTTAATAGTGAAAAACAGTTAAACATGCATGTAATGAATTGAACAATCACTGATGAATCTGTTCTTTCCAGGTTCCAGACATCTACTTCCTCAAGAGGTCACCCCCACCCGGCTCCCTCTCCACCGGATACCGTCCGTGTCTCCCTTCCCTTCTCAAGGGCATCGCATCCACAGCCCCAGTCCTGCCATTCTCAACTTCACCCTGCAGAACCTGGGCCTTATCCCCGGCACCAGCACACCAAACTCCACTCCTGAGCAGGCCAGCACGCTTCCGTCTCCCCACCCGGGGCTCCCTCAACAGAGCATGATCTTTGTGAAGCCCATCTCACCTGCCCGAGCTCTGCAGCCGGCCTCCATACACGGGCAGCCCGTCACCCTCATCAGCATACCACAGGTACAGCCACGGCAGTGATGAAACAATATGGAGAGAGAGAAAAAAAGTAAAGCATAAGGGATTATACACAGTCAGCAATTCACTTTTGTAAAAAAATATATATATATTAAAAAAATGTAGTTTTACATAGTGTAAGTGAAATTATAATATTATGATTTTTTTTTGCTATAATAACTAATGTTGTAATTTGTTAAAATATTATAATCCGCTTTAGACAAAATAGTTAACTGTTGTTCTTAACTATGTTTTTAGGAAACCTGGAATAATAAAAGTAAAATAAAATATTTTTTTGGCTTCAAATTGTTAAAAACACCAGTGTTGGCAAATGACAAAATATCAAGGATTTCTTTAAATAAATAAATAAATAAATAAAAACATTTTATTATGTGTGTAGTATATGCCCATTCAAGTCACATTAAAGTTAGTTTTCTTATTGCTTGAAAACTAAATTTAGTTTGACCAACACCGTTCAAATGTTTGGTGTTAGTATCATTTTTTTTTTTTTTTTTCATAAATTAAAAAAAAAAGTCACAAGTGACATTTATATTGTTACAAAAGATTTCTGTTCCAAATTAATCAAAGTATCCTGAAAAAAAAAAATGTGTATCGTGGTTTTCACAAAAATATTAAGCCGCAACCTTTATAATAATTAGAAACATTATTGAGTAGCAAATCGGCATATTAGAATGATTTCTGAAGGATTATGTGACGCTGAAGACTGGAGTAATGATGCTGAAAATTCAGCTTTGTATTACAGGAATAAACTACATTTGAAAGTATATTAAAATGAAAAAAAAAAATAGCTATTTAAAATTGTAATAATATTTCATAATATTACTGTTTTTACTGGATGTCTGATCAAATTGGTGAGCATAAGACTCTTAAAAAAAAAATCTTACAGACTCCACACTTTTGAACAATAGTGTAATTTGCATTTTTCTTGGAGCCTCCCTGGGTTTGTGTGAATAGTCTTTTGTTGTTTAAAAGTCATTTGCATATTTACTCTCTTTCTCCTGCAGCCTTTAGTAACCACACCTAAAGGTGCCTGTCAACACCTCCAGCAGAGTTTCTTTCACACGCCCGTCTCCTTCCCTACTGTAACCAACACCGCGGCTCCCAGAAACATCTACATCCCTCAGAGAAAGCTTGATGTGAGTCCAGAGGACACCTAAGACCTTCACACTGACGATCATCACATCTGCAGTCCTTACACTGCCAAAAACCACTGTTCTGTTTGAGCCATTGTGTGTGCTTGTTATTTGTCTTGGAGTGTTTTTTTATGTTTTCCTCTTTATATTGTTACTTTACTGTAGGGTCTGCATTAACTTCACAGTAGTCTGTGGTGCTTGATGCCTTTACTGCTGAGGCTCTTGAGGAAAGCATGACCTCAAACATGGTGCTATGCTATTTACCAAGACAGTCGGGGTTTATTTGAAAAATAAAGTTTTTTTTTAAATATGCTGTAAATTTAGGGTTAAAAATGGAAGAATGAGCAAAAATTTTCAAATGGTGTATGAAACGTTAACAGGAAATCTAATTTCAGGGATTTTAGGAAACAAATTTGTATGATTTTTTTTTAATTGTTGTGAGTGGCATCGCCTTAAAGTGTTGAAGTACCACAGTATATTAAATTGCCATAACTTGCCATTGTGTTATGATGTATTAATATGGGAGAATGTTAGATTAAGGGTGTTATTAAATATTGTAGATGTATTTTATGTTAATGAAATCTAGTAATATTTCTATCTGCACATCATTTATTTGAACTGTCTTTACAATCTGATTTCTATGTAATAAAGATAAATGAATGTGCTCCACTCTTGTGTTTATTTAATTGTTGGTGAAATGTTTTAGAGGAAATGCCTTCCACTATTTCATCCCTGAAATGTCTGAAATATCTTTATGAATGTCTTCAAGTATATTTCAATGAATCCAAAGTTCATAGAGCTCCTTGTTTTTTCGTAGTTAAACACTTGTGATTATCACAATTTTTATTAACCTTTAAATAAGTTTTTTTTTTTTTTTTTTTTATTTCTCATTTCCAATGTGAAAATGAGCAAGAAGACTTCATATAATTTGAATGTTTTTACAACTACTTTAGACCGACATATTATAATCTTAATAATCTATCACGATATAGAAAATGCACTGATTATTTTACAGTGTTTATCAAATCTAAAAAATATCATTCGGCTATTTTTTTTTTTTTTTTTTTTTTTCCTTTGGAAGCTGCATTCAGAATCCAGTTGCCTCACAAATCTGAGGGGGCCTGGCTGAAATTGCGTTCCAGGAGTAGCGGTATTTCGGCTGGGCCCCACTCTGGTCCAGTGCCCTGGGCACATGCCCGGTAGACCCGTGCCTTAATCCATCACTGTTTACACTATGTTAAAATAGCAGGATTTTCTGCTATTTATACTACTTAATGCAAATAGTGCCAATTATCTGCACCTCAGTATTGTAGTACATTATAAAACAGTATAATAACTTATTGAGTGTACATTTGTATATAAAACAGTATGCAATAATAACTTATTGAGTGTACAAATGTACAATAAATTTGTTTTATGCATTGTTAAGAGATTACATTAAAGGGGTCATATGATGCGATTTAAATTTTTCTTTTCTCTTTGGAGTGTTTCAAGCTTTTGGTGCATAAAGAAGATCTGTAAAGTTACAAAGACTAAAGTCTCAAATCCAAAGAGGTATTCTTTATAAAAGTTAACACTCGTCCATGCCCTCCAAAAACACCTCGTTTAAACACCCCCCCCCCCACACACATCTCTATGTCACTGTGTGGGAAGATTTGCATAACACCGCCCAAATGTTTACGCAAAGAAAGAAGGCGTAACTTTTATTCTCGCTGTAGTATTGTTGTTGCCACCATGTTTTGGAGACGCTGTGTTTCATAGTGAAAGTGAAACTACTTTTTTTGGCCTTCCAAAAGAAGTCGATATCCACTTCATCATGCCTAGAGATGATCCGTGGTGGTCGCTGAGGAAATACATCAACCTCGCACTGTGGATCGCCGAATCGGCTTTCACCGTGGACGAAGTGGAGTCCAGCCCGGGGTCGTCTCTTGTGTCCTTCGTCGAATCCGCTGGACGCGCCGTTCTCAAGCCCGCATTTCATGAGACTGTGTTGAGTAATACAACACAAAAGAAGAAGAAGAAAAAAAATGAACAAAGATGAAATGTGATTTGCTGTAAGGATAAACCAGAGAGTTTGTCCAAACAGTGTCCAATCCTGTTTTATACAAAACCCACCTGGACAAAACCAGTCTGAAAAACCCAAGGCAAGTTTTTCTACTAACATACACTTATTCTATGAAAATTACAAATACAGTAGTGCTCATCATAATATCATAACAATGCATGAAGGAAACACTTGTTAATCCCTTTCTTAAAGGGACTCTTACAAAAATACCCATGAATAGAAGACAGCAGTCTCCATCGTGCTGATGTGTCTTCCTAGGACGCTGGCTAGCTGATAACCCAGGCCTTCAGTAGGATCAGTCGGAGCTATCAGAGTCTGAGCCGTCTACTCCATATATAGAGCTGAACCAGGGTCCTGATACGAGGTCCCCACTCATGCAAGTTGTAGTCCAGATTGGACCCACTGGAAGATGAGTCCAAAGAGCTGAGGGAACTGGCCAGGGATTCAGATCCCTCATAGCCGTAGATGTGTAAAGTATCGTTGGGAATCCCATCACGGTCATGGTTGGCCTCATCCTTCTTCACCTCGATCATCGTGGCCATGTCACTCTACATGTTACACCCTAATGTTAGGGAACATCATTCCCTAACATTCTTACAATGTTTTTAGCGGGCACTTTTATTTATGTTCCCAGAACGTTCTCTCAAAAGATAGGATAACATTCTCTAAAAACATTCTAAAATTTTTTAGTGACAACATTGTTTAAACAGTATTCCATAACATTCTTATAAAGTTTTTAGCAGGTAGTTTTGTTTTTGTTACCAGAACATTTTCCTATAAGATAGGATAACATTCTCTTCAAACATTCTAAAAATGTTTAGTAATAACATTGTTAGAACATCATTTCCCTAACATTCTTACAACGTTTTCAGTGGGTAGTTTTTATTTTCAGAACGAACATTTTAGTTTTATTTTTGTTCTTAGAACATTCTTCTAAAAGGTAGAATGAAATGCTTTAAAAACACTGTGGTGACCTTCTTTAAATGTTTAGTCATAACATTATTAGAACATTATCCCCTAACATTCTTATAAATTTTATAGCAGGAAGTTTTATTTTTGTTCCCAGAATCCTAAACACTCAAAAAAAAAAAAAAAAAAAAAACTCAAAATCTAACTCAGCATCACAAGTTGCAGAACTCAGTAAAGTGCAGTGCATAATCAAGCTTCTGACTGTTGTTTGCTCAGAGTGCTCATCATTGTCTTTGCTTGTTGTGGTTCTTGCAGAAAAATAATACAGTCTGTATTAACAGGTGTTCAACTGTTCTTCTCCTCCAGTTTTCCAGCTGCTCTCCCAGTAAGCAGCACTGAGCTCTATTCACTGTGTGCATGATAGAGTTCTTCCTCATGGCCTGCAACTGAGGAGCATACAACAGTGTAAACAGAAATAATACAAATACATATTACATCTTAAGATCACAAACAATACTGAAAACATTATAAATTAGCAAGCCTAATTAGTATTCAGAGACTATGTAAAGACTTATTTATTGAAAGTATACAAATGTCACATTATGAGTATCTATATTGTTTCTATAATTTAAAACACATCTACATAATCCATTATACATTGATAACACAACTTGACATTGGCTTGAAAAGCCTGAACCTTGAGCCGAGACTTGTACTCGGGTCACCTTGTGCACAGCTGTAGCATATGTCAGAACGTGGGTCACAAGGCTAGGCTATTTCTCTGACATAACAGCTAATTTTCATCATTTATTTTGTCTATGGATCATAACATTTCTTACAGATTTCTTACAGGTTGAAATCAGATATAAAGTGGCACTGTATTTGAATGCTTGAGTGCCAGTGACTTTTGGTGCTTTTGGCAGTGTGGGCAGGTGCCAAATCCTGCTGGAAAATGAAATCAGCATCTTCAAAAAGCTGGTCAGCAGAAGGAAGCTTGATGTGCTCCAAAATTTCTTGGTAAACGGGTGCAGTGACTTTGATTTTCAAAAAACACAATGGACCAACACCAGCAGATAACACTGCACCCCAAATCATCACAGACTGTGGAAACTTAACACTGGACTTCAAGCAACTTGGGCTATGAGCTTCTCCACCCTTCCTCCAGACTCTAGGACCTTGGTTTCCAAATGAAACACAAAACTTGCTCTCATCTGAAAAGAGGACTTTGGACCACTGGGCAACAGTCCAGTTCTTATTCTCCTTAGCCCAGGTAAGACACCTCAGGAGTGGCTTAACAAGAGGAATACGACAACTGTAGCCAAATTCCTTGACACGTCTATGTGTGGTGGTTCTTGATGCCTTGACCCCAGCCTTAGTCCATTCCTTGTGAAGTTCACTCAAATTCTTGAATCGGTTTTGCTTGACAATCCTCATAAGGCTGCGGTTCTCTCGGTTGGTTGTGCATCTTTTTCTTCCACACTTTTTTCTTCCACTCAACTTTCTGTTAACATGCTTTGATACAGCACTCTGTGAACAGCCAGCTTCTTTGGCAATGAATGTTTGTGGCTTACCCTCCTTGTGAAGGGTGTCAATGATTGTCTTCTGGACAACTGTCAGATCAGCAGTCTTCCCCATGATTGTGTAGCCTAGTGAACCAAACTGAGAGACCATTTTAAAGGCTCAGGAAACCTTTGCAGGTGTTTTGAGTTGATTAGCTGATTGGCATGTCACCATATTCTGATTTGTTGAGATAGTGAATTGGTGAGTTTTTGTTAAATGTGAGCCAAAATCATCACAATTAAAAGAACCAAATACTTAAACTACTTCAGTCTGTGTGCATTGAATTTATTTAATACACGAGTTTCACAATTTGAGTTGAATAACTGAAATATATTAACTTTTCCACGACATTCTAATTTACTGAGATGCACCTGTATCGTTTTGTAAATGGACAATCAGTGCAATATTTTCAGTGAACGGTGAGTTAAAGCCTGTAGGCCCTGTGACTTCCTCACATATCTATTGTAGCTATTGAAGGAATATTGCACACGAATATAACACGTTTATGTGTTTTTATATATCTGCTGTATATTCCCATTTATTGCCATTATATGCCAAAGTGCATATCTGTAATTTTGGCTAATAATGCCATTTATATGCCACTGAATAAAAAAAAGAAAGAAAAAAGACAGTTGAATTAGGTTAAATAGTAAATTAAATTATAGATAAATAATGTTACTAATAAGAATTAAGTCTAAACGTTATAATTGTTCAGATTATGTGCAATGTGCTGCATCAGATACAAAGTAGTTATAGAAATTGTGCCTGTAAAGTACATAATGTTCTTTTGGATAATCATCCAAAGCATAAAATAACTGTAATTAGGCAGAGAAACGCTTAAAAGTCTGTGAACTTCTCACACAGTTGTTAAACTGAGTTGAGCACTCAAGCCTTTAAAGCGCTGAACAAATGCTGCAGAGCTTGTAGAATATCTGAGCTCAGGACTGGAGGCCACTGCAACTGCATTGCATCTGTGTTTTGTCAGCAGTTAATTTAGGAGGATGGACTAATTGAATGTCAGCACGGCCTCCTGGTCCTCTTGAAATTATGAGTGAGTGTGTGTGTGTGTGTGTGTGTGTGTGGAGGTGAGGGAGTGATGCCCAGTATATAAAGACCCGCCAAAGAGGGTCAGAAATGGACATCATCAGGACCCTGAGCTGGACAGAGGTGAAAGCATCATTTCCAGAAAAAGATTTCTTATACTGTATAACCTGTGTAAGTAGAATTTAAACATTTGCATTTTTATTGTTAGTCATGGCTTTATCATTTGTGCTGTAATGTAATCATAGATATTTTACAAAAAATATGGACTGGGAATGAGAACTATTGTAAAAAGTGATTTTAAAAGAATTCATCAGGTTTTATTTGAGTAATGATGAGAGTGTAACTCTTATGACTTTCATCAATAAAATCAACAAAAATGAAATTACACAATATAATAATTCATAATAAAAAAAACAGGTAATAATACTACATTCACAGTTAGACAAATCATGTAACAAATATATCTACATTTGAATGTACATTAAATGAGTATCTGTTACATATAAGCTCTGTTAAGGACTTTTTAATGAAAGTTAATGTTATTGTCCATAATGTGAAAGAGTTATTAATTAATACTGATTCAATAGCCATGACATTACTAAACCTTTCCTTCTTACAAAGTAGGATATGTGTAAAGAGAATATCAATATGAGATTAATAAAGTTACACTCCCATTCAAAAGTATGGGCTTTTGTTATTTGAAAAAAATTACTATCATTCAAGAAGGAAGCTTTCTGTTCATCAAAGAATTATGAAAAACTCTATCATGATTTCCACAAAAATATTAAGCAGCACAACTGGAGGACTGGAGTAATGATAATGAAAATTCAGCTTTACCATCACATATATAAATACACATTTTAAAATATATGTATATTCAAATATAAGACAGTTATTTTAAAATAACTTATTTTAAAATATTGTAATAATATTTCACAAGTTTTTGTTTGCATAATATATATGTGTACTGTGTATATACACATATAAACACACACACATGCATCTATATATTTCAGAAAATATGTTGTTTATATATTAAATATATTTATTTATTATATAAATTATATGCATATAAATATAGACATGTAAATATTTTCAATACATATAATGTATGTATGTGTATTTATATATAGATAATAAATATACACAGAACACACACATATATTATGCAAAGCAAAACTTTTGTTTTGGATGCGATTAATCGTTTGACAGCACTAATGGTAATTACAGAATTGTAGTCTTTTAGTCACACTACAAAACAGTCCTTTCTTGTAAGCTGGCAGTGGCACTAATAAAAGTTCTATTTCTGGACCGTTATCATTGCATTCCTCACTAGTGAGGTGATATTCTGCTGCTCACAGAGATGAGATAGAAAGAGACATATTACTTTGAGATAAGATACATCTATTTTTATATTTGACCTGTCACATAGCACATAAATGAAGCTTTTGTCATCGTTTAACAAATGGTAAAGATTAGCTTAATGTTTTTAACACTCATTCTTTCTAGATGTTGGCAGTTTTGCATTGATCGTATCATTTTCAATCCTTGTGAATGTCAGAGCCTTTTCCAGAGCCGAAGATGCCAAATTGGGGAGCCAAGTGTGCGGCCTGTGAGAAGACGGTTTACCATGCTGAGGAGATCCAGTGCAATAGCCGGAGCTTCCACAAAACCTGCTTCATCTGCAGTAAGTCCACAAAACATTCGTAAATTGAATGATACTCTTACCCTGAAAGATCAAGTTTGTATGGTTTAAGATTTTCCTTGTGGGTTTGAAACATTTTAAGATGACGTCACCAGACATGTCTTTCAGGCAGGTACCAAATAATAAAAATAAAAGCATTATGAACAGAGCAGTTTTAACTACACACACACACACACACACACACACACAGGTTTTTTTGTTGAATATGGTTTATTCACTGGCTTCAGAAATATATTGATTGAGCAGTTTTACACACACACACACACACACACACACACACACACACACACACACACACACCACACACACAAATGAGGAAAAACCAGTGGGATAAAGAAGAGCAAAATGTAAAATCAAACTAAATTAAACAAATACATTAAAATAAGTTGTTAAAACATAAAAACATGTGCATCCTTTGGCCCTTGGGCCCATCAGTATGCTTGCCAAACATATGCATGTATACAAGTGGCTCAGTGGTAGAGCATTGCATTAGCAGCGCAAAAGGTTGTGAACACATGTTAGGTTAAAAAAAAAAAAAAATTGTATAGCCTGAATGCACTGTAAGTTGCTTTGGATAAAAGTGTCTGATAAATGTAAATGTAAAACAAATATGTACCTTTATGTCTTGCATTCAACTATAAAATCTTTTGTCCAATAACATCAGCATTTTAGGATGGAGCAAAGTGTTTTAGTACTAATACTAATAATATATTTATATAATGTTTTTATTTATTTCAAGTAAAGGTGCAGCATTAACTCTTAAAGGCTTGAGTCGTGCCAGAAAGCGTGGTGATAGTCAGTCTGAGACAGGTAACACAAACACCCCTGCAGTTCGCCGCCATTCAAGGGCCTGTTTCCATCTGCTGCGGATGCTTTGGTCTCCCAGAGCCTCTTATTCATCCAGCCCAAAATTAGACACAAAGGCAAGCTCCCATGAGCCTCTTGAGCCGCCCTGGCTGAAAGTGCAGCAGCTGACGAACACAGACAGGAGATGCCAGGCTTCTGAAGGAGCTGCGAGATCACGCTCCTGCTGTCTCTCGCAACAGCTTCAACAAGAGATTTTATGTTGCAAAAATATTTCTGTTTTAAATAAAGGCTGTTCTTTTGAACTTTCTATTCATCTCAGAATGCTAAAAAAGACAGTCCAGACAGTCTGGTTTCAACACTAATAAGAATAAATATTTTTGAGCAGCAAATCAGCATAATAGAATGATTTCTGAAGGATCATGTGACACTGAAGACTGCAGAAATTATGCTGAAAATTCAATTTATGATTTAAAAATGTATTTTATATGAAGTTATTTAAAATTGTAATAATATTTCACAATATTACAGTTTTCACTGCATTTTTATCAAATAAATGCAGCCTTGAGCCAAAGATACTACTTTTAAAATAAAATGTTTGAATTGTGAGTATTTATAATTTTACGTGTCTTTACAGTCATATTTTAAAACAGAGTTTTTTTGTTCTCTAGTGGATTGTCATAAAGGTTTGGACAGCACTACAGTCGCAGCACAAATTTACTGCAAATCCTGCTACTGCAAGAAATATGGTCCAAAAGGTTATGGGCATGGCCAGGGCGCCGGAGCCTTGAGTTCTGACCCCATCAATAATGAAGAACCTCAGCATCAAGAGTATGTCATGGAAATATCTTTAAAATATGTGACCCTGGACCACAAAACCAGTCATAAGTTTCAATTTATCGAAATTGAGATTTATACATCACCTGAAAGCGGAATAAATAAGCAAAATATCTCCATGGAACATGATCTTTACTTAAGGTCCTAATGATTTTCGGCATTAAAATAAAAATCTATAATTTTGACACATTCAATGTATTCTTGGCTATTGCTACAAATATACCCCAGTGACCTAAGACCACTTTTGTGGTCCAGGGTCACATATAATCTTAAAGGAACAGTTCACCTAGAAATGTAAATTAGCTGAAAATCTACACACCCTCAGACCATCCAAGTTGTAGAGGAGTTTTTTTCTTCATCAGAACAGATTTGGAGAAATTTAGCATTACATCACTTGCTCACCAATGGATCCTCTGCAGTGAATGGGTGCCGTCAGAATGAGAGCCTAAGCATCTAATGAAGTGAAAAGCTGTTTATTAAAAAACAAACAAAACAAACAAACAAACAAACAAAAAACCATCAGAAAGGTGTTTTAACTTTATTTCTGTCAGTAATACATGATAGCGTGATTAGAACTGTTTTAGACTCCTTTTGCTTGTAAACAGTGCTTGATCTGTGCATATTTCTCTCCTGATTCAGATGAGATGACTTTTTAATTGGAAGAAGCAATATAATTAATAGAGGACTTGTATTTTAGCCAGAAGCAATGGTTTAAAGTTAAAAAGCCTAAATGATGGATTTCTTTCTTACAAACATTGTTGTGTGGATTCTTGTGATGTTTTTATCAGCTGTTTGGACTCAGCTGTTCTGACGGCACCCATTCACTGCAGAGAATCCTTTGCGATCAAGTGATGTAATTCTAAAATTCTTAATTAAAGTAATAAATTAAATTTGAGCCAGTTTTTATTTTTGTGTGAACAGTTCAGATAGACTACCACTTTAATTAGTAGAATTTACTGTAGAAGAAGAGTTATTGTTATTGTTGTTTTGTGATTCTTATGCATATGTTTTTATGTTAAGGCCCAAAGCTCCCAGTCTTGCATCTGCTAACTCAAACCCAAACAAGTTTGCAAAGAAGTTTGGGAGCACAGATCGCTGTCCTCACTGCTCTAAAGTGGTTTATGCAACAGAGAAAGTTATGGGCGCTGGAAAGGTAAAACTACAGCTAAAATTAAAGCAAGAAGCTGACTCAGAGTTTTGATACATTTCACTCTGATATAATATGAAATATATTAATATTAAGCCATTCAAACAGAAATATAAGCATATTTTGAGAACGTGTTCCCTTCTCAGCACTTCTGCAATATGCTGCTGTCACAGGTCAGCGCTGTGTAAAGCACATTTCACCGTAGTAATTTATCAGACTGTGACTGGTTCTGATCCAACAGCCCTGGCACAAAACCTGCTTCCGCTGTTTATTGTGTGGGAAGAGCCTGGAATCCACCACGGTGACGGATAAAGACAGAGAGCTTTATTGTAAAGGTACAATCCATCAAATGAGACTGCACCATCTCTGCCAGCTCAATCTCTTTAATAGCACTTAACCAATCAATAGATACTCTGTTCTGAGTTTTCTCACAATTGTGCAATTATCTCTCGCAATTCTGAGAAAGTACCATTTTAATTTTGTTCCATGGCAGAAATGGGCTTCCATGGATATTTGCATTAAAATTAAAATAAATAAATAAATAAATAACAGAGTTTGTAAAATATTGCTGAACACTACATTCTCAGAAAAAAAAAAAAGTACAAAAGCTGTCACTGGGGTGGTATTCTAGGGTACAAAAGCCAAAAAGTACATCTTTGTACCTTATTTACCTCTAGATGGTATCACCCCAGTCAGTCTTTTGTCATGCCTCAATGTCACACATCAACATAGCGTAATTTTTTTTTTTACACACTGTACAGCAATGGCTATTTTTTTCATGATTGTAAGGGGTATGTTTAGGGTTGGGGTAGGTGTAGACGTTAATAAAACACAATCTAATAGGTAGAAAATTAATTTCATTGTTCGTTTCCAGTCGAAGCTGTATCCCTTCTAGCCGCAACCTACAGCATCTGAATAGGACTGTCAAAATCTAACCCCTAGCGGCAGCCTTGATGTATTTTTTTGCATGTTCAGTGAAGGAGCACAATAGCAAGAGATTTCTGAAGTATCAAGTGACACTGAAGACTAGAGTAAGGATGCTAAAAAAACAGCTTTGCCTCACAGGAATACATCATATTACAAAATTAATAAAACAGAAAACATTTATTATTAATTGAAGTAATATTTAACAATAATTCCGTTTTTGCTGTATTTTTTTTTAATAAAGTTGCAGCATAGGTAAGCGTAAGAGACTTATTTAAAAAACTAGACATTTATACTTTTTATATACATATTTATATATCTCCAAAACTCCTTCACTACTAGCTAATAGTGGCTGTAAGGTAAGTTACTCAGTAATAATTGGCTTTTTTACCTAGGTTTGTTGTTGTTGTTGTTTTTTGTTGTTAGATCAACAACAAATATACCTTTACCTGGAGAAACACTCGGACCAACAAATTGCAAAAGTGGTCTGATTTATTCCAAAGCACAGAGCAGGATTCAAGAACAGCATTTTTCCCATATTATGACATACTGCGTAATAAAGTATAATGAACAGAATTGAGAACCGCAGTAAAGAGCGAGCTTATGCTATCAGGCACGGCCCTGTACTACACAGTGGTTATTAAAAGGTATAAAAAAAAGATCAACTGCCACTGAAATGATACTTATATGATACTAATAGCTAATAAAATATATTAAATGATATGATTCGTCTTGCACGTATAATGCTATAAATGTTGTGGTTGTAATGCATCTGATCGTAGCGTTTTGAAGTCATTTCAAATGCGTTTTGACTCAACGAGGGAAGTACGATTCTCAAAATTTCTCTAAATTTGCAGAAATAAAATTGCTCTGATTTACAAATCTTTTCACATTGAGCATACATATAGTGGTCACTTCCTGTAAAAGGACTTGGAGTAAAAACCAAAACGTGATCTTACCGTACCTTACAAAATATTTCTGTTCAAAATATATCAGTGTGCTTATAAACATGTATTCATCCTTATGTACAACTTAAACTGTAAGGCAAAATCTAACCTTGAACGCACATCACATATACTATATTTCCCTCAAATACAAAAGGCGCATGTTCTTTCAAATAGAACAAATGATTATCCAAATTAGCATTCAGTCTGTTCTTCATTTCCAACATCAAAAAGGCATTAAAATCAAACCAATGGCTCCAGAAATGAGGACGTCGCTCTCCCTGAGTGGGTGACTGATCGCTGGGGGTCAAACAGCATCGGGGCCGCTGAACATGGGGTGGTCTCTGCTGAGACCCATGGGATACTGCTGAGTCCAGTCCAGCACCACTGGCTTACAGAGACCACAGCAGCGCCACTGGAAGAAGTTCACCAGGTTCCTCACCACACCAAGACTACGAGAGAAGAAACACGATTAAAAATAAGAACTTTATGAGTGTTATAAACCCTATACTAATGAAAACGAGCTTACTTGAACGGGTTTTGTCTGAGAGAGAAGGCTTGAGGGAGTTTTCTCTGTCTGTGCATCAGGTTCGCTCTCTCGGCCGTCGTCAGCCCGAGAAACGTGATCTGTGAGGAAACAAAGCAAACCATGAAGAGTCTGTGCATACATTTGTGTAAAATCAAGACATACAGTCCTCCACTTTTAAAGGGATACTCCACCCCAAAATAAATATTTTGTCATTAGTCACTTACCTCCATGTCGTTCCAAACCCGTAAAAGCTTTGTTCATCTTCGGAACACAATTTAAGATATTTTGGATGAAAACCGGGAGGCTTGTGACTGTCCCATAGACTGCCAAGTAAATAACAGTGTCAGTGTCCAGGAAAGTATGGAAGACATTGTCAGAATAGTCTGCCATCTGCCATCAGTGGTTCAACCATAACGTTATGAAGCGACGAGAATACTTTTTGTACGCGAAGAAAACAAAAATAATGACTTTATTCAACAATTTGTCTCTCCGCATCACTGTAGCGCCATTTTGGAGAATATCCACTGAACGCAGGCAGCTTACGCTCTTCTGTGTCAGCCGCGCTGCACGGATGCGCTGTTTTTGTTCAAATCAAAGTGTAAATACAGGTAGAAAACATATCCTTGAGGCGCGGCCGACACAGAAGAGCGTACGCACTATGCAGTTTGCGTTCAGTGGATATTCTCCAAAATGACGCTACGGTGATGTGGAGAGACACAGAGGAGACGGATTGTTGAAGTCGTTATTTTTGTTTTCTTCGTGTACAAAAAGTATTCTCGTTGCTTCATAATGTTACGGTTGAACCACTGATGGCAGATGGAGTATTCTGACGACGTCTTTGATACTTTCCTGGACCTTGACACTGTTATTTATTTGGCAGTCTATGGGACAGTCACAAGCCTCCCGGTTTACATCCAAAATATCTTATATTGTGTTCCGAAGAAGTTCCAAAATTGTGTATCCCTTTAAGACTTTCCACTATTAACCACTATGCTAGTGTGAGAAGATGTTCCTAATGCCTGTTCGTTAATCATGTGAGAAATTCAATCTCCTCCTAAAACACTACAGACATATGAGAAGGTCATGAGAAGGTACACATTTTAAAAGATTTACATATTTTTTTAAACTTAAATTTCGCACAACTCTTTAACAAATATCATTACTATTTAGTGTTATATTAGTATTATTTACATACTATTATAGTATTAATGTTTTGAATTGGCTTTTATTCTAAAATGTCAGTTTTAGGCATTTTTTATATGCTTTTTATTTTTTATATTTCTATTAACTTTATTTTTTATTTCAGTGGTAGTTTCATTGAAAATGTTCAGGCTTAACTTAAAAAAAATTGTTTTAGTTGGTTGGCAAGGCAACATTACTAATCTTTGTTTAAGATTTAATTTAGTATTTATATTTTATTTCAATTAACAAAAAATAAAAAATAATTTTAAAAGGTCTTTAAAGTCAGTTCTGTATGTAGGATTGATTGCAGTCCAAATTCAAAATATTGGAGACAGGTTTTTTTTTCACCTGGCCCCTCCTCCTCAGACTTGCACACGCAGGTTGCCAGATGATGACACCAACAAGAAGTGACCCCTTTCGTTTAGCACCTTCCATGACTGAAATAAAATGCGCCAACTGGCAAACCCTGGCACCAAAGTACAAGTGGGTAAACTGGCCGTGGGCGGGTTACACCAGTGTTGCCAAGTCCGCGAAATTGTGCTACTTTAATACTGTTGCCGCGGGTTGTTTTTCATGTCCACGGGTTGAAGTGACCCCAATAATGCGATATTCAGCCCCTGGAATGCGAATTTTACTGGAGGACCCCCGCCGAAAAACACGTTTTTTCCCCCCTGGAGATTGGGCTAGTTTTGAGTAGCAATTGGGCGGATTTTGTTTGCGAAAACCTGGCAATCCTGTGTTACACAGACCAAAACCGAGACAGACACTCCAGGCCAGAACGCACATTTTCAAAGGAGAATAACTGACTGTAGCAATGTTTTTCAGATAAACAAGTATGTTAACTTAGCATGATTCTTAAATATCTGCAAACATATTATGGTATTTTTATGCTTTAGTAGAGTCAAAAACTTACATACAGCACCTTTAACAATACCCACACTTTTAATAACTTTAATATAATTTCATAATAAAGACCACTTATCAGTCTTCACTCTTTGTTCAAAGCTGCTGTTATATTTTTGTAGAAAGAGGCCGCAAGACATTGATGACTAATACTTATGTTTTATAAGTTTCAGTCTGATGAAGTTGATATTAGGTAAATAAAATATCAGGGCATAATTCAGAAAGCAAGCATACTAGATTTCTATGTACTACCTACATATCATACTTATTTAAACATGATTGATTTCATGTTATGCTAAATTCTAGGCAAAGGAGTGAAGAAATGCCATTGTATCTGTCATCAGTCATAGCACCCTCTGGTTCTTATGTCCTAATATACAGTATTTGGCCAGAAGTGCTGATATTTAGCTGGGATTTTTCACAGTTTATAGCACATCATCATGTCATTCACCTGGTAGAGCTGCACCAAAAGCAGGATGGAGGCCCAGGAAGCATTTAAGAAAGCAAAGCAGAAGATGTAGAGCACCCAGGGAGAGCAGCCTGTCAGAGTGGTCACCACCCCCCAGACGCCCTCCTCTGTGTAGTGCGGTGGACAGTGTTTGGACCAGTCTACACACAGAAAAACACACAATTCTTTAAATGAACATTTTCTTCTGGCGAGACTAAAAATGCAAGATGTAGCCTAGTATTTTACAGACATCAACTATTCATTTGGGAACTAGTCTTGGTGAGCATTAGAGACTTTATTCAAAAACAAAAATTGTACTGACCACAAACTTTTGAATGGTAGTGTACATTCAAGTTCAAGTGGTAACTTACACGTGATACTGCCGTAGAACATCCATATGCAGAGGAAGTTCAGAGCAACCAGGAAAAGCACAAAGTACGGGTGATTTCTGGCCCCTGTAAAAGGAGGTTTGCATGAGTGACTCATAATGACAGCAAAAAATGAGAGAAAATGAAGTCTATGCTATAAAACACCATAATTTGTGCATGTCACCTATGCAGCCATTGATCCAAATGGAGTGGTGGTCTTGTTTAGCGACACAAGCGTTACAGGAAAAGCAGTGATTTGCTCTCATTGGCTTCCTCATCTGCAAAAACAAGGTTTTTAAGCTCTATAGGAAACTCTGAAGAATGTTTACAATGTATGTTCCTGTTAGTACTACGGTAAAACCATGCAGATTTCCAAACCATGGCCTTTTGGTTAGTGCACATGCTTGGACTCATTTGGTCATAATGCTTTGAGAAGGTAACAAGTCTGAATTTATCTTGCATCATTTCCCAATCCAGTTTTCTTTTCATCATTTGCCCTCTCTATCTTGTCACTTAAAAGAGATAACTTACCATACATGAAGTACAAAATATCCTGGGATCCAGACAGCCTGCCTCTGCCAGAACCACAATATTCTACAGAGAGACAGATGAACATATTAAAGAGTGTAAGAACCTAAAGGAATCGTTGGGTCAAACAATGCAACTGACTCCTCCAATTCAAACCGTCTTATAAATCAGAAAACGCTGACCGCAACAAGCATGTATGAAGAGCAAGAATATTAAAATCATTCTGTTTAAACATATATTAAAAAAACAAAATAAAATATTTACATATGATTATATTTAAATTTAAAGTTCTTTAAAAAATCCAAATAAATAAAAATCAGTACTGCACAAACCATACAAATTAATATGCATAAATAAATATGTTATTCATACATATCTAGATTTGCTGCATTGATTTTAATGTATGCTACATATGTTATTAATAGATATTTATACATATTTTTTGCTGTACTGATTTTAACTTATGCACATTTTTTGTTATCTTTTAATTATTCTCAGTATCATTTCCTTTATTATTATTTTTAAGTTGCTTCTATAAATAAATTAATTGATTAATTAATTAAGAATATACATATATATGAGAAAACAAAGCCTATTTTTAGGGACATGCCTGTGTTGTTTTCTGCCCCAAAACTGAAAAAAAAAAAAAAAAAAAAAAATTTACATAAAAAAAAAAAAAAAAAAAAAAAAAAAAAAAAGTGACAGGCTTTTTTTCATTACATTCACCCCATACATCTCATAAGTATAATATTATATAATCACTGACACATCTAGTTTGAGTTACAAGTTGATTCAGGTTATTACTCAAACCAGCAAGAATCTCACAGAAGCAGCATCCAGACCATCCAGAATCTCAACTGGTACATGTGTAGCACCAAGCCAGCCAATCACATCCAGAGTCTTACCTTCTTCTTCTCCTCCTCGGTTGCCTTGACGATGCCAGGGTCTGTCCTGCAGGAGCGGAGGTAGTAATACAGTAAGGCTGTGATGTTGATAGTGAAGAGCATCTGAACCGTAGCGCTCGGGTCATGTGAACGAGGCATGTTAAGGTCTCCACAAACACCCAACACATACAACTATAATAACTCAGGGTTGAACATGAGGTGGATCTATAAAACCCATCACGGCTGGTATAAACACATCTGCATGAAAGTTATGATCAGTTTCAAATGTCTGGGTATTATTCAAGGATATCAGGCAGAAACCACAAGCCCCAGGTGACCACCATCCAGAAGATCGAAGCCATGAGACCTGTGGCGGGAATCAAAGACCGGACCGCCACAGTTGCAAACTGCCTACAGAAACAAACCACACGAACAGGACAGCATTGTAGGACACTTTCAAGAGTGGGCACAACAGCTTCTTTTTGTTCTGACCTCTTACTCTGCCTGTGTACTGTAGATATTTAATTGGCAGTGTCAGGTTAAACCAGTGGTTTTCAATCCTGGTCCTGGGGACCCTCTGTTGTCATCTCTAGTCTGAGACATACAGAAAAGCAGAGGGTTCCCAAAAACCACTGGGCTAAACAGAGATGTATTACTGAGCTTACAGCGCCCTCGTGAGGAAGTCAATATAATTGCACACATAATTATTTTGTTTACAGCATTATCAAATGTATGTGCAATGGCACTGCAAATTTTATCAAGCCCTTCACACAGAGACATACTGTCATGATCTCTCTCACTGTCTCTCTCTCTCTCTCTTTTTTTAAAAAAGATTTCAATACCAAGCAATTCACAAAGCTTTTTTTTTTCAGACAATCTGCAGAATTCAGAATAATTTTTACTTAATAAAAAAATTTAAATTTTTATATTTAAATGTACAAATATTTATATTAAAATCAGGGCAATTTAAATTAGGTAAATTTAAAATTTTATTGAATATATTTTTGTTTAATATCTATTTGTTTTAAATAAAATTATTTTACATACATACATATTGGAACATATCTATATACATAAAATATTTATTTTGCTGTACTGATTTTAATTCATGCTTCTTTACTCTCTCTCTCTCTCTATATATATATATATTAGGGCTGTCAAATGATTAATCACATCCAAAATAAAAGTTTTGTTTACATAATATATGTATGTGTACAGGGTATATTTATTATGTATATATAAATACACACACATATATTTAGAAAATATTTACATGTATATACATTTATATATTTATATTCTTATATTTTATATATATATAAATATATTTAATATATAAAACATAACATATTGTACTAAATATATACATGCATGTCATGTATTTATATATACATAATAAATATACACAGTATACACACATCTATTATGTAAACAAAACTTTATTTTGGATGTGATTAATCGTGATTAATCATTTGACATATATATATATATATATATATATATATATATATATATATATATATATATATATATATACATATATATATATATATATATATATATATATATATATATATATATATATATATACACACACAAAAAAAAAATAGTTTATTAATTTTTTTCTTTCTTTCTTTATAAAATATTTTTCAGATTATATTTACCAAAACAATAATAATAAAAAAATTGTTTCTTGATTGATTCCTTATGCAAATGCAATACGGTGTGCATAGTTTGTTGCAAATGTTATATTTTATGTGTTATATTAAAAGGATAGTTCACCCAAAAATGAAAATTGTGTAATTAATTGCTCACCCTCATTGATCTTTGTCAGTTAAGGTTGAACCACTGACGTCACATGGACTATTTTACCGATGTTCTTACTACCTTTCTAGGTCTGGGAACATTTCAGTTACATTGCTGTCTATGGAGGGTCAGAAAGGTCTCGAATTTATAACATAACAGGTTTTTCACTTCAGACAGACAAACTGTCACATAAAATACAGTGCAAAAATTGCTAAGATTAAAAATGATGAGCAATATTGTAGTTACTGGACCATTTAAACCTTTATGTAGGATATGTCAGCGTGTTTGTTGCTGCTCAAACGACACCTTGAAGTGAGGTTGATCACAGCTATGATGCAGGCCAGCAGCACACCCTTCAGTAACCAGGACTCCGTCTTCATGTCTAGTACGGAACCGATGGCTCCGACCACAACAAGACTGAACACACACAGCAGACAGACCTGGAACACACACGGTCACACACTCGCAGTCTGAATAATGAAGTCTTTTCAACTGCGATGAAAGATCAGGGTTACAGCAGAGGAATGTGGGTCAGAGAACAAGTGGAATGTTATTTTCTTGTTTAATAAAAGCCTAAAAATGGAGAATTCTCCAGGGCCAAACACACATTATGTGAGAAATTGGATGCTTTTGTTTCTGAAAGCTTAATTCAAGGTTAAATACAGCCCTGGGATTTCAAGTACTTGCCTCACATCTTTAATAAGGTTAGTGAGAGCGGTGTGTGTGTGTGTGTGAGTGTGTGTGTGTGTGTGTGTGTGTGTGTGTGTGTGTGTGTGTGTGTGTGCATGTGTATGTAGATCTGTGTTTTTCGAGTTTCCCGGAACAATTGTTACAAATCCAACAATTAAAATTAAATATACATTATACATATACATTGCACAAATGCATCTAATTTACCAAATTAGAGGTTTGATCAAATTCAAAATACCTGAATAATCAGAATAATACTCCAGATTTTAGTGCATTAAATCTAGATTACGAAGTAAAACTTTTTTCTAATCTGAACTTGTTGGCCTGAGTGTGTCTGAGCATGAGTGTACCTTGTATCTGTTGAGCAGTTTGAGACACGTAGAGTTGGCTTTCATGCGCTCTGTCTTCACCACACTGAGCATGTGAATGAGCAGAGGGCTGTGCACCTGGTGTGCCAGGTCAAGGGGTGTGTGACCCTGAAAATAACACAGAAACATCAGTTAAAATGAACACAAAGTAAAGCTCAACTTTCAAACTGAACGGCCAGGTGAGTAAAGAGCATTGCTTTGGAACCAGTTTCATAGCTATGGAGAAACACTTCTCTTTTGCTCTGCCAGTTTAAACTGTATCATTATGGCTGTGGAATTAGTGACTGGACATGTAATAGCAAGCAATAAGATGTTAAAAACGTATGAATGGAATGAATGTGAGCACTTTCAAAAAGTAAAGGCCAGTCTTGACTGCAGACATTTTGACTTCCATTATATTTTTTGCCCAAACTATGGAAGTTATTTGGGAACCAAAACCATTTGCTTAGCAGTATTTTTCAAAATATCAAAGAAATAGTCATACAGGTTTGGAACGACATGACGGGGAATAAATAATAACAGAATTTTAATTTCTGGATGAACCGTCTCTTTACAGTGCCCCTATTAGAAATTACCTTTCATGCGAATGTGAATTTCAAGTGAATGAAAACATCCTGCAAAGTTTTTAATCTGAAAGTGCACCGTGTATAAAGTTATTGTCTCTTAAAAGAAAGAGTCGACTCTGAGTCATTGAAACGAGTCATTTTTAAAACGAATCCCAAGCCTTTTGAGTTGATGCCAACATGAAACATTAGCATATTTCCCGCCCACATGTTGGTCTGAATGAAAATGGAAATTCATTCTCTGCCACTAGGTGGCGCTTTTGGAGCAGTAAAAAGAGAGGTTTCCCCAGTAACGGCTGTACATAAAGCAGCTCACAAACGCTGCTTTATCAGGCATTACAGACATGATGAAATGAAAATGATACCAATCACCACAGATTAGCATCACGCAAAGGAGGGGTTTGGAAAAATTAATCGCTGAGTGAATCGTTTGGGAGTCGTTGAGCAAGTACGGTAAAAATAAATGCATATTATAAGACAATGAAAGTGTTTTGACCTGGCAATCATGTCAACCTGTTGTTGGGGATTCCCAAAACTAAAATATGAACCTTTCATTACCCATAACAGGGGCACTTTAAGGGCTTAAGTGCACGCTTACATTGGCATTCTCCAGGTCAATGCTGGCTCCAGCTTCCAGCAGGATGTGGACCGAATCAACGTTTCCAGCCAACACCGCGCAGTGCAGAGGTGAGTTTCTGTTCACTTTATCAACCGCATTCACTGAAGCGTTGCACTTTATCAGGAAGTTTGTGGGCTCAGGTCTGTGTTTCAAAAAAACCAAAACGACAAGATGTGAGAAGAGAAAAATATCAGGACAGAAAAGTGCCTAACCACAGCCTAACGTTACAAGATGATATCTGCTATACTTTACGATATCTGAGCTAGACGTTTTGAGTAAAGCTTCCAAAATTAACACTCACTGTAGGCCATTCATCTTGCCTGTA
Organism: Cyprinus carpio; assembly: GCF_018340385.1. Taxonomy (NCBI): domain Eukaryota; kingdom Metazoa; phylum Chordata; class Actinopteri; order Cypriniformes; family Cyprinidae; genus Cyprinus; species Cyprinus carpio. The sequence continues at coordinate 10,277,898 of NC_056603.1, forward strand.
CAAAATGAAAAGATGCCTATAAATTAGAAATTTAGGAGTTGGTGAGACATTTTAATATTTTTGAAAGAAGTCTCTTATTTATGCTCATCGAGGGTGTATTTATCTGCATCTCTACATGTGTTAAATTAAAAAAAAAAAAGTTTCATAGTTACCTTATAATTGGCAGAGGTAAAAAAACAAACAAAAACAAAACAAAACAAAAAAATAATACAAACTCCACAGCTTGATTGAGTTGACTGGTCATCTTACCCAATGATTTTTTGTGCTGCCAACATTAGTGGAGTTTGTCCATTTATGTCTGGCGAATCCACTTCCTACAACAACACGGGAACAAGAACAGTATTCAGCCGCATTACTCAGTATAAAACCCTTTGTTTAAAATGTCACTGTGTGCTTGTGTCACACCTGTCCTTTGGCCATAAGGTACGCAGCGATGGGCATATGCTGGAAGAGCACAGCCAGATGGAGACCCCGATACCCTTCACCATCTGCTAATGATGGATCGGCTCCATATCGCATCAGCTGAATGACCATCGACAAATGACCCTGTCTGTTCAGGGGTCACCAGGAACAACAACAGCAGATATAAAACACACTCAAGTGCCACTTTCAAGCAAATGCTGCTAGAACCAACATCTTTCAAAGCCATTTTTGCACTGGTTTTAATTAACAGTGTTTTGGTTATTTTAGTGTATGAATGCAGATCAGTCAGTTCTTCAAGATCACACAAGTGTAGTTCATTACATATACTAGGACATGTTCCACTGTGTAAGGTCATTGCTGTATATATCTGAAACGTACCGTATGGCCCAGTGGAGTGGTGTTGAATTCAGGTCACCGCCTAGCTGGTCTATGACGGCTCCTTTAGATATGTAGTATCTGTGAAACACAGCAGAACATGTGCAAATACAAGTACGAATAGGTTTAATATGAGAAGTGATTTAGGTGTTGCAACTGTTTAATAGTAATGTACACTGGCTGCCAAAAGTTGGGAATAATTCATTTTTTCAAAGCTTTCTGAAAGAAGTCTCTTATGCTCACCAAGGTAGGGTAGCAAAGGGGTGGAACATTTCTGGTAAATTTCTGGAAACTTTCCAAAAATCCCTGGAAGATTCCAAAAAAATCCTGGAAAGTTTCCAAAATTTCCGGAAGTTTTCAGACACTTACTAGAATTTTTTCCACCTTTTTGCAACCCTACACCAAGGCAGTATTTCCTTACAACAACAAAAAAATACAATAAAAATAGTAATATTACAGTTTAAAAATACCCGTTTTCTATTTGCATATATTTTTAAAATGTAATTTATTCCTGTCATGGCAAAGCTGAGATTTCGAATAATGCTGTATCACAAAAAGAAAAATGTATTAAATGTATTTAAACTGTTTTTAATATTGCTAATAATAATAATAATAAGAACCATTATTAGCTGAGCACCAGTAATAATAATTGTGCAGAAAATCATCATATTAGAATGATTCTGAAGGATCACTTGACACTGAATACTGGAGTAATTATGCTGAAAATTCAACTTTGCATCACATGAATAAATTAAATATTAAAATATTTCTGATCAAATAAATGCAAATGTTTATGAATTAAAATCTTAAATATTTTAAACTTATAACTGCATGAAAAAAACAAAAAAAAACATGAAAACAACAGAAACACAAATCTTACTTGACGATATCTGCGCGATTATTGATGGCGGCCCAATGGAGCGGAGTAACATTCTCTTTGTCAGGCTGCCTGACATCATAACCAGCCTCGATGAGTTCTTTACACCTCTCAAGAGCACCAAATCTACAATTTAAAACAAACAAGAGAAAGAAAGTTGCTGTTTATTTTATTTTTTTAATCAGAATTGACTTGATTGAACATGTATACCCACATACATTGCAGGATTTCTGCATGAACAAAGGATAAAAAGATCTGCATCGTTTAATGGAAATGAACTATTTGAACAGTGTGAAGCATGCAGGTGAGACAACAGATATGGACGCCGCTAGTAATGGGTGATATGGGTTTAAAAATATATCACGATGTTTCTGGTATTTATTGCGATAAAATAGGGTGCTGTGAGCATCACTGAGTACACATGTAATGTATTGATTGTTTAATTCATACTGGATGCCAGAGGGTGCCCTTGTGCAGGAACTCCACATATCCATAGCAGAAGTAATACTACTAATGACCCTCCAGGAAATCCCTAATATGGACAGATTGGGTGGGTTTGCCCCAAATTTATCTAGCATTATATTTATAATATTTTGTTTTAAGGAGTTAAAAATGGCTCTTAATTACGATTGCACAAAATATTTCTTCAAGCAATATTGGGTATTTTTTACAAGGAACATTATATTTATAATGCAATGCTTATCGACAAAGCCTTTATCACTGTATATAATACCATCATTCTGTATTATGAAACCACGTCTGGACACAAAAAGAACACTCGACTCTGTTATTAAGTTAATTTGGAGAAAAAGCATGTCAATAAATGATATCTTTGTTGGACAACGGGTTTGTAAACAGGATCATACACACGCAAAACTGTATCGCACACGTGCTACTGTAGTACATTTATTCAGAACGATTTTTTTGAGCACTGTACAGCCCTGACCAAACCAGTTCCAGACCGTAGAAGGAGTTCCTTATTTAGTGATAAACTCCTCCTACATTTCACATCCACCTTCCGCGATGTCGCTCCACACAGAAAAATGTCAACACCTAGACTTATCCAAAAAATTATTATTATTATTATTTTTGAGTGAAATGTGATCTGAGCATCAATTTTGTGAGATTCACACTTAAACGAATTCCTATAATCACACAAATACTGTTAGTGTACAGCTGTGACAAAATCTCCAGGGCGTCTTAATAACATCACCAGCAGCTAAACATTCCTCTCTGACTGTTAAGTGTAGTCCCAGTGTGTTCATTGCAAGTCAAGGGAATGAGTCTCACTGTGTCGCTTTGACGATATCCCAGGAGCTGCTGTCCTCCGGGTGAGAGACCTTCCTCGGCTGCTGTGTGGGATCGAGAGGTCCCGGGACCAGCTGGCCGTGGAAGCCACCGGGCACAAAACCACTAAATCCAGGTCCTCCATGACCGTGACTGTGGGCGTGGCCTCCGCCGTGTCCATGGCAACTGCCCCCCATGTGACCGTGGGAGTGGCCCTGTAAAATATTACAACACAAGTTATTTCTGACTAATTTTAAGATTAACATCAAATGCGCCTGATTTTGAAAATTAAACTGAATTTCAGTTCAGTTCGGTACATGTTGCTAGTGACGGTTTGGGCTCTGAATATGCTAATTAACCTTCTAATAATCTGAAAACTGTAGATGACACATAACCATGTTCGATATTTAGCCCATAATTACGGTCAGTTACTGCCAATCAAAGACAATAATCATGCTTGGGCTCGTTTTCCAGGTCTAATCAAATAATTGTATGTATAAAATGTACAGTGCGAACTGAATAGTTGATCGATCAGCACGTACACACAGGTGATCGGTTAGCAATAGATGCTAAATTAGCTTAACCGGTCTAATGAATGCATTTAATGACGAAACAAAAGAGAATATAAAACATTTTCTCTCTTACTCCGTCTCCTTCTGACCAGTCCATCACTTCTGTGCGAGGTTATAAGTGATTGATCATGAAGAATTTACGCTGACAGACTGAAGACGAGCGCGCGTTCAGCGCATCTTCCACTTCCTGGATACGAGTGACAAATCCTGCGCTCTGATTGGCCGCTTTGTCTCAGTGACGTGGCGTCTGTTAGCCTTTTTTGTATTTCCTTTCGCACAAGAGCGCATTCCTGCGTCTACAGACAGAGACGGGAGCCATCGTATGTCAAAAATGCAGATTATCGTTACATCAAGTTTCACACGTATACCAGTTAAACATACTGTACCGGTTCAGTTTGTGAAACATTATGAAAACCAAAGCATATGTGAATGAAACTGTTTTCAGGCATTGTGTGAATTTCTTAAGTAAAAAATCTAATCACACTATTCCAGGTTTCTGCAGTGCTAACAAAAAATTCCTTGGTGTTTAAATGTGCACTCGATATTGTTTGTTAATCAAAAAAATAATACATTAAAAATGTTTGATTTTTAAATAATTAAATGTAATTTTGCATGGAGATCCCAAACCTGTGAGTCCTCTAGAAAAATGTGTTTTATTTTACATGGAGAGGGTCTCCCTCCTGGGCACTTCCATGTTCATCAGTGGTTCCCATCCACATTCCTGGAGGACCCCCAACACTGCACATTTTGCATGTGTCCTTTGTCTGTCACACCCATTTTAAGTCTGTGAATCTCTGCTAATGAGCAGGTGACCTGAATCAGGTGTGTTTGATTAACATTGACAGTGACGGGGGTCCTCCAGGAGCGTGAATGGGAACCACTGGGCTACATGATATCATGCAAATACTGTTTTTGGGCAAACCCTAACACTAGGCTACTCCTAGAAAACTTGTATTCTTTTCTTCTTCTTTTTTAATGAAACTAAGTACAGTTTTCCTTTTTAATGAATCATTTTTCTAAATGTGTAGCCTAGGCTATATGTCCCCAAAGTATAATAGAGACGCATATATGTGTATAGGCCTACACTTCACGTCCACGTCACATGTGCATTTGCATTGTCGTTGGTAAAGCAACGAAAAATGTAAATACAAGATTTTAAGTAGTAACTTATGCTGACTGAATCTAGTTTAACTGGGCTGCTGCAGGTTTAAGAACACAGATGATATTGTCAGTTCAGTTTAAAGCATGGCAGTGTGGCAGATTGTCTTTTTTAGCGCATCAAACCCGTAATAAACCACACCTTTTTTTTAAAAGGTCTTGAGAAACAATTATCATTAACTGATCATTCACTAAATAAATGACCTTTTTTGACATCATATAATCCACAGGAGGAGTTATTCAAAAGCTATTTTTGAATACCTGGATGTTATAAAATGTAGTTGAATTCCTTCCTTTTCATTCCAAGATCTGGGACATAAACTTTTAAAAATAAAGGTTAAAATATAAAATATGAAGTTCCACAGAACTTTTCCATTGCACAAAAGTTTCACTAATATATACCTATTGGAACCTTTATTTTTAAGAGTGTATAGTGATCACCAGATGGCAGCATATCCTGTAAGTTACTAATGGAAGCTCCTCAGCCAGGAAAAACCCCTCTAAGCATTTTGTTGCCAGTACATAACTATTGATCATGTTGCCACAGATCAATCAAAGCCTGAAGAGATCCATCACTTCACACTCCTGTGAATTACTGTCTCCAAACCACACTCAACTGGACCTGAACCAGAGACAGATATATTACACAGTCACAGACATTTACCTAGACACATCTATCTATCTATCTATCTATCTATCTATCTATCTATCTATCTATCTATCTATCTATCTTGGTTTGTTCTTTTATAAATGCAAAATGTATTGATATTGAAATTGATGAATCTAATTTGAACAATGAACCATTGAGTTACAGGCATCTTCAGAAACCTGTTTATGAAACTGAATTCAGAGCTGGAGTAAGAATAGAAGTCCCTCTACATATATACAGCTCATTAATACCTATGGGAGACCAAGAGTTTATTAGCATAATTAATTTAATCAGCAGGGGCGCCATGTAATCTCTCTCTTTTTTATTCCAGGGCTGAGAGAACATAATTACATTGACGAGATTGATGTATTTACATTGTTCTCCAGCCTCATTAACGGTAATGTATGCGACCCAGCGCTCAAACCATTGTGAAATATCTCTGAAGTCAAGGCCCTAAAAGGAAGTCCCTACAAAGGAAGTATGTATTATGGATTTATGAGAGCCTTAGGAGGGCAGCCGTATTGAAGTGATAAAACACACAAGTATGGATGACATAGCTAGTCACAACTCGTGTACTATAACAAAACCATATTAGTTTCCTGTAGCAGACATATTCCTCGTATTCACACTCTTCCAATCCTCACAGAACCAGCACAGTTCATCTAAAATCTCATTAGTATGTAATGGCAGTACAGAGGGGTTAAAGATGTCTGCAGGCATGATGCTGAGCTTTTGTCTCCATCTGTCTCGTGTGTGTTTAGCGCTCTTACATGAGCATGTCGCACGGCGGACATCATGAACTAATGAGCTAAAAAATGGTGGGCCGCCACACTTTGAACTTCCTGTATTCCACCACACATTTCACTTTAAGCTTACAAAATATGCTTGATATTAATTTGTGAAGGTGCAAACGTGCTAAAACGATACACGGGACACTATTAGTACTCTTACTCTTGATAGATTTCCAACTGAATGCAAGTGAAAATCTTGAGCTTGGGTTATATATAAAAAAGACACTCGGCTATCAAAAGGGATTTGGTTTTTTATTTATGAGAGGCTCATGTAAACAAACAAAAAATCCGATGAACAAACCGATATACGTGCATGCACAGAAAACAATCCGTCTCGGCTTAGTGTTTGTATGCATCTGTATCCTTGATGGCTGATGCATCATCCCTCTTCATTCATACTTCACCATAATCAGCCCGGTGATCCATTTTATGTGGAATGGAGTTTTGTGTGGGCTGTGCTGGTTTGATAAAAGGGGACACACATAACTCTGGGCAATTTGCCCAGACATCAAAATCAATATTTGAAGGCCATTTGCTATGGACTTGAAAATAAAGAATGTCAAGGCCTCCCAGAGCTGCAATAAGGTTTCAAGTGATTTTCCTTCCACCAAGTTCTTCTCAAGTTCAAAAGCTTTTTTTGTTGTTTGGTTAAAAAATGCAGGTGTTCCCGATGACTCCTGCATTCATTAACACAACATGAGATAAACTGATTATCATATTTACACATGGGGAGTCAAGATCACCTCTAGACCAAACTAATCCATACTGAATCTACGGAGGAAAAAATCATAATAACCAGAAACATGTCCTGTTTCTGCCTGAGATATTGTCAAAAAAATAATAATAAAATAAAAATAAAAATATATAATAATAATAATAATAAAATAATAAATATAAAGCAACAAGAATTATTATAAATATTCATAAGAAATTTAAAAATGTAATTTGTTTTTTTCTTCTATACACTGCACTATATTCACTATATGTGTGAATTATAATTGTGAATTTACAAATTCTATATTATAGGATGATTGAGCTATATAATGAACAAGAACTGCCAGCCATTTTTGTGTTTTAGTACAAGAAACATTTTAAACAGCATATTGAAAAAACATACAATTTTACTTACATTAGTAAATTTTATGGTAGCATTGAAAGCTCAGTCCAAAAAATTATTATTCTAAACTTCAGTGGGATGGAAAATAAAATGAGAAACCGTTTTCAGATTCACAGATGTTTATTATTTTTAAAATATTAGTGGCCCTCGTTAAAAGTATAAATAATATCCTGGTTTTTATGACACTACTTCAATGTAAGTACATGCGATGTCTTGCCATTTGTTTTATTATTATAAGTCATATCACACAGAAACGTAAGAGCACACATCTTCTCAACAATTTAAAGCATCATTCATGCCTGTAGCACATTTTATACGCTAAACTATGAGACTTCAGGATAGGATTTTTTTTCTCACCCTAAACCCCATACACCCCTAAGAAGAAACATATCCAGCTGAATGTTAAATGAATGAATGTATACCATCTGCATTCACTGCTCTCCAGACATGCTTGTGCAGAGAAGGGCAGTAAAGCACATTCATCAATCCATTAAAGAAGGTAGTATTCCCTGGTATTTCAGCATGTCCGTCAAGAAGACATCAACTCCCAGAGGACGACCGCTCTCTCTTTCTCTCTCCTCACGAGGGAAGGAAGGAGCCCTTGACTCTTAAAGGTTCCAGTATGCCAAAAATTACTATTGACATTTCAATTTGGGCTAGATTTTTCAGTCAGGCCCCCACAACCTCCCACCCTCCTCCACAGCCCCAGAGAAAGGAAGGAAATTTACATCTGAATAAGCCAGACAAAACATGGGAAGACATTTACGTGTGCGGCACTTTGGGCCATCCATTCATCTGCTGCAATCTCTGACTGTCAGTGTCAGGAATATCGATGCCTAAGCATCACTATGCAATGCTAAGTGTGTTATGCTATACCTTCTATTCATTCTTTCACAAAACTGTATATTTTCCACATTTGTTTGTATGTGGAAAAGCAGCAAAAGCACTGTAAATGCAGTTAAGCCCCATTTCTAGACAAGTCAACATGATAAATCTTTGTTGAAAGGATCAGATTAGTGAAGCTAAAAGAAAGAAAAGAAAACCCCCAGTACACTAAAATGACATTTCTGCCAATATTTATCCCTGTATTGATTTGAAGTACAACTGAGAGAGTTTTCTGAGCTTTTCGGGGCAAGAAAACCTCAGCCACATGTGCAGATAGTCTGCTATGAGACCTCTTTGGTGTGAGGGATGTTAGCTAAGATGAAAAAATAGAAACTTTGATATTTGGGGGAAATGTCACATTAACAGTTTTTGAAATTTTAAGTCAAAGTTGGGAGGGATATACAGTACAGGCTTTCATTTGGTAGCTTTAGGAACAGAAATTACATGTAGTCTTTTAGCAGATGCTTTTACTAAAAGTGACTTACAAATTGGACATCACACGAAATCAATAAAAGAAAGAATCAAATGGGTTTGGAATAAATTACGACAGACGCTTGGATGAACGCTACTTGATTTTAAGTCCTTGTTCTTTTTTGTGAATATTCATAAAAAATATTTATGATAAAGTGGTGGATGTATTTACTTATTCACTAACACTTTGATTCGCAATAGATTTAAACACTTTAACAAAACGAAAATATGCCTAGAGTAAAGTACACTTGCATGAGGTAAAGCCTCTTTGCCAAAGCTAACAGGCTTTCATGCATGCTAATATGGAACAGCTATGGGATGTTAGCCTGCTAAACCACAGGACACACTCGCTTGATTCAGACACCTGTTTAAATAATAAATAACAGCTACTTCCTACTTAATCTCCTTGTGGATTAGACATAAAGTTCCCAAAGTTCTTCACACTGAATTTCTCCTTCTCTTGCCCTGGCCAAGGGTGGTCAATGATGCCAACGCTAGTTAAACTTTCATGCAACTTCACCAATGCTGTTCTCCTGGTCCTTCAGTACAGAACATGAAGATATTCATGTTAAGCATTTAGTATACTAGACTTAAAAACATTTAAATTTTAGTAGATTTATTAATTTTACAAAATGTATGATTAAGCTTAACAATACAGGCCTCTTTTATGAACATTGTATTTTAACAGTGAAAGTGAAAGTGAATGTGACGTGACATACAGCGAAGTATGGTGACCTATACTCGGAATTCGTGCTCTGCATTTAACCCATCCAAAGTGTACACACACAGCAGTGAACACACACACACCATGAACACACACCTGGGGCAGTGGGCAGCCATTTATGCCGCGGCGCCCAGGGAGCAGTTGGGGGTTCGGTGCCTTGCTCAAGGGCACTTCAGTCATGGTATTGAAGAGAGCACTGTACATTCACTCCCCCCACCTACAATTCCTGCAGGCCCAAGACTTGAACTCGCAACCCTTGGATTGCAAATCCAACACTCTAACCGTTAGGCCACGACTTCCCCAACCAGTGAGAAAATCCTGCACACATGAGGCTGCAAGTTAAAGACTTCAAATAGTTGCTTGCATATCTTACAACTGAATGCACATGTGGAATGTTAAAATGACCAGATTTATAATTAGCCCTAATCTTTCTGTTTTCAGGTTTTAAGCAAGACTATGTACATTTTGACTCTCTAGCGTTTAATAAACAGAACTGTACGCATCCCGCGGAAGAACATTCTAACCGAGTTCATTCTCCAAGTTTATGTCTATGGCGATTCATGCAGGTATGTGTCACTCCGCAGCCGTGATGACCCGAACAGGCTACAATAGTCCAAAAAGAATCACTTATTATAAATGTAGCTACCATAGTGATTTGGAATAAGACAAAAAGGCGATTTGGTAGATGAATTTATGATGTACTCGCTCATTATATACATTTTGCAAATTTGGAACACAGAAAAAGTCACATAGTGTTGCTTTAATGTTTCATAAGTCAAAAACTGACAGATGAAACTTCTCAGAGAGCATTTCAGCATATTTTATATAGTAAGTGTACTAGCTATATGTTTCTTATGCTCATCAAGGCTGCATTTTATCAAAAATACAGTAAAAACAGCAATATTGTGAATTATTATTGCAATTTTAAATAACCGTTTTCTGTTTAAAATGTGACTCACTCCTGTGAAGCAAAGCTGGATTTCAGCATCATTACTCCAGTCTTCAGTGTCACATGATCCTTCAGAAATCATTCTAATATGCTGATTTGCTGCTCAGTAAACATTTCTTATTATTATTAATGTTGAAAACAGTTGTGCTGCTTAATGTTTTTGAGGAAACATATGTGATACACTTTTTTTCCAAGATTCTTCACAACATTTATTTAAAACAGAAATCTTTTGTAACGCTATAAGTGTCTTTACTGTCACTTCTGAACGATTCAATGCATCTTCGATGAAATCCTAAAGACTCCATACTTTTGAAAGGTAGCTTATAGATAGATAGATTTTACCATTTGCAGGAACCAGAGCCAAAAAGACAGGGGAAAAAGGAAAGAGCAGTGATCTTTCGAGTTTTACACACCATCTCGAGATTTAAAGTGCTTCTTTTCCATTATGAAGCTGCATTAATGCTCTGCGTTTGGGTAATTAGCAGAAAGTCAATTCCCATTACTGGTTAGGCCCATTGACCAGCTGCTTACTTTAATAAAAAGGCATGTCCCCTACATTTAGAGTGGGAAAGAATCAATACCCAGGATGCATTAAAAGAACCTGCCTCCTGACAACAGGGCCGTCAACCCATAACACGAGAACCTTGCACTCTCAGAGATTCATCTATTCAAAACTCACCTCCCCTCTTCTGATGAGAAAGTGAACTCTCCACTCAGGCTTTCATGAATCCATTTCTTTTTCCTTTTTTTGTTTTTGTTTTATTTTTTTCTTGCTTTTCTTTACTTCGAACTCTTTTGAAAATGCACAATTCCTAGCCTTGTAGAGAGCAGCCCTTGAAAAAAAGATGTTAGGTCTGAGGTAAAGAAGGGAAAATGTCTTGCATGAAATGTCTTTTAGGAAGAATGTATAAAGGGCTCCTATATTTAGTATGTCTTCATTTGGGCTTCTATTAGACTGCTGGAAAACATGTTAATGTCTAGCTTTGTACATAAGAAAAAAACAGGCGTTCAAGAAGTTAAGAGGAACTTTGCATCAGGGTGCAAAAACATGAAGATAATGGCATAAAAACAGATTGAAATGCAAAAATGCTTTCTGTGTGAACAGGCTTTTTTCATAAAATAATAATTTCAACTCAGATCAAGAAATCAAGTCCTTCATACATGACAACTAAAACCTATAATGAGATATGTATAAACCATGTTTTCTATGTACTCATCTTCATATGAAGGGAAAGCAGGTGCACATATCCTCACATGTGAAGTGTGTCTCTCACTCTGGAGTGTGTGTGTGTGTTTCACCCTTAATCTTTTATCTGTCACACGGATCTGTGGACACTGGATTACAGATTTGAGATCTGCCGACTTTTTTTACTGCCTGTCTGTGGCTCAGGCATTTCTGATTCTCTGCCACCTCCCAAAATTTATACATGTATTTGCTCCCTCCCTCTCTCTCCCTCTCTCTAGAATCAGACGATATATGTGGCTGTCTTCCTCTGATTATAGTGATCCAGTGGAACGGAGAGCTAGCTGCAGGGATGTAGAGAGAGGGAGGAGGGGAGAGATGTGTCAGTGTGAGAAAAACATCAGACCCAGAATGTCTTCACATGCACTGGGTGATCAAAAGTGAAGATGACTGCTGAGGAGCTGTGGGCAAAAAGATTGTGGGGGCTAAGATTCCAGAATCAGAATCTCTGAAAGACTCACATGTGGTCTCTTTGTGTCAAAGCCAGAACATGCAGTCATTAAAGCTCAAGTGTGTAATCAAAATGACTGTTTTCAAACAGGTTTCCCTTCATCTATACCACTGGTCGAGCAACTAGATAGTCCCAGATAGCTGGTTGTTTGAGTCAATGTTGTAGTGTTGGCAGACTAAACGCATTAAAAGTGTTACAGAGCCACAGTGTTTGCATCTGGAGAGATTCTTTTTAATTGTCTCTACATATTAAAATGAGTATGGAAAACTTGTTTCACTCAAAAATCTAAATGAAGAAATCATATATACAAAAATATTCCAGTGCTTGTTTTCTTGTATAAATAACAAAAAGCCAATTTTAGCTCATCACTACTACAATCAAAAAATTAGTATGTCTGAATATATATCTTTTGGACTTTAAAATCTTTAGAAAACTTTTTTTTTGTTTAAATATTATTTTCAATTACATTTCTTTATATATTCAGACTATTTTATTTTTTTGTCAGAAATTCTCATTATTGTAATGCAAATAAAAGATGTCATTTTTTATAAGTTTTTGTATGTAACTGAACTACATTTAATTTATTCAAATTTAAATCAAGTGCATTGTATAACAGTACAAGAAGGAATAAGGAGAATCTAATGAGAACCACAGATAAAAAATAAAATAAAATAAATAGTCTGATGCATCAAAATAATGCATTTGAGGAGAAATTGTTTAATTGTGCTTAATTGTTATGAGAAATTGTAATATAAATATTTCTGAATATTATAAATAACTAGTGCAATATATATATATATATATATATATATATATATATATATATATATATATATATATATATATATAAATATATATATATTTATTTTGTAGTGAAATAATTTGTACATCTGAACTGTATTTCATGAATGCACCATGCTCATCTGATATAAAAAAAAAAAAAGAAAAGAAAAAAAAAATCACATTTACATGTTTACAGTAACGCATTACATTCCAGATGGGTTAAATTGTTAAAATGCTCTTAGTTTTTATGCAAACCTGTTTTGAAGTACTGTACTGTTGGGCTGTAGTGAGCAGCTGGCATATCAACCAGTCTCATCTCAATGCTCCCTGGATCCCCTGCAATGATTCTAGTGTGAAAGATTAATACAGAGGAAATGTAGTTCAATACAAATGTCACTTTACTACCACAGAGATGAAAGAGGGAGGGGAAGAGAGCGAAAATGAGGTAGAGAACTCTTGGTATGACTTTAATCGCATGTGCATGATGAGCAACTCTTACAAATGGAGGAAAGCATCTCCTGCTGTTTTGCCCCTCTCTTTTTCTCTCCCCTCATCAACAGCCTTGATTAGCAGTGCTTTAATTAGACTGAGAACAAAAGGAATGTGATACCCATCTGTGGAGTGATCCCCCATCACCCCTTCTCCCTACCAGCAGAAACCCTGACGTCTAACGAACCGCAGCAATCAGTGTTACCACAAACCCTACACACAGCCACACTGAAACACCAACATGTTCAATACACTAGACATGGTTTGGGGATTTCAAAGAATGTCTTACTGTACATTTAACAGATCTTTTCACATGCACTTTTCACGTGTTATACCTCAAACATCACAAACACAGCTCTTACATATGGAAGGCAGAAAGGGCCAAAATCCTTAAAACAGAGCGTATGAAATTTGACCATTTCAACACGCACTGATCGTCCGTGTTAACACGGCAATTCTGTATGAGTTTCTTTTGTATTTGTAAACAAGAACATTATAGCTGTGTTAAGGGATCAGTTCTTGCCGCGTTTCTTTAGTATGTGTACAGGCGCACAGTTTTACCACATTAAGACAACAAATTTGAATGTGTTTCTTAATGAGCACACATTCTGGCCATGAACATAATAATGCTTAAAGCAGATTTACCTCTAAATTTACCCACATATTAATCCTTTCTTTAGTTCACTGCGGCATTGCTTTACTAATATCTACTGTGCTAGAGTGAAATAATTATGTTACAATGTAAATTTAAAGACTTTTCTACCTGAGAAAGAATGTTGAACTAAACAACTAAAAAGGACATGACATAAGACTGACATCACACACACACAATGCAATGATGCAATATCACTCATGAACGTATATAATGCCTGATGTTTCAAACCAAAATGATTCATCAAAATGATGTCTGATTAGGGTGACCACACGGGCCATTTTTACGGGATGCGCCTGTTTTATTGCCTAAAATATCCAGGTTTTGGCTGTTTGCACTGTGCAGATCGATCCTTGTATGACATTATTTCTCGAGAGCTATAGAGAGTAGAGCAGATGGCTCCTTATGCTGTCAAATCACTCTCTCAATACTTTGGTGTCATACAATGATCGGTGGACAGCTTCAAGTTGAACGAACAAACAAACACGTGCATGTATTTGCATTGCTTTGATCATTCTCACCCTCTCATGCGCCAAGATTGGTCAATTATGTACAATACCTGCATGTTATTGGTTAAACTACTTTGGATGTTTTAGGCAATATAAAAATCCTGGACAGGAAGTGTCCCGTTTAAATGGCACATATGGCCACCCTATGTCTGTTTTATGTTTATGTATATGAAGTGTTACGTTTGAGTGGAATATGTGAATATAGTTTAAAATGCAGCAATTTCATTGGCTGCTGTGCATGTTGTCATGTTAACATAGACAAACATAAAACTATTCATTTAAAGGACTTTTGGCCCTGTTTGCCTTCCATACTTATGGGTCTATAAAAGTGAAGGCATGTCTCAACAAGTAAAAGTACTTTCAATTAAAGGTCCAACATTTAGGAATACTTTTAATTTAAAGTTTTGCTTACCTGTTGAGAAGAAACGCTGCAAGTTTGTTGTGTCCCAAACATTCAATCAAATTCCTCCATCTTTTTTCAAGTTTTCAAATTTTAGCCTTGCACTTTTGTAACAGAATTTGAATTTCTTTTTCCACACTGGCTAAACACCCTCTGTTTCAGCCTGCTACAGTAACCATGCACCAAACTCTCATTATTGGATGTTCAGAGGAATGCAAAGACATGGGTTGACAGGAAGGTAGTACATCCTATCCTAGCATTGCATTTGGACTGAATGGTATGATATTGCATGATGTTGTTGTGTAGATTTTGGGGTTATTCATGGTATGCTGAAAGTGAATTGTTAATGCTTTTACACTGTTAAATTTCCTTTTAATAATCGATGATGGTTGAAGAGCAAGTTGTTTACAGTGTAACGGAAGTTACTCCCATAATTTGCACAAAGCATAATGAGGCATAGGAAGAAGGTGGTTTGTTCCCTAAACCCTACAATCTGTATGAACAATAGTAATAGTGAAGATTTTGCAAACACCACTGCTAATTACCCACATGCCCCTGATAGAGGACAAAGATGAGGAGCAAGAGGGAAAAAAAACGCTGCTATGCTGTCACTTTATGTTCACGATAACTATAATTACAATGAGGGTCAGTCAATTAAATAAGGCCTCAATTACGCTGAAAATAAATTAATACTAATTATCCAAATCCATTAACAGAAAAGGAAAGACAAAGGCAGATGAAAGCCAGACAGCGTAAAAGCATCAAAATGCAATTAATGCACCTGTCTAACTCATTATGACCAAACAGATTTATTCATTAAAAGAACATTTATGAGTTGTGTGACTTGACTCCCTTTGATTTTGAGTTCTTTGATTTTGGGTACAGGAATAAATGCATTTCAAAACTCGCAAAAATATATATATATATATTATGGTCACAGTGTTTAAAAGAGTTTACATGAACTCCGTGAATTGTAATTTTGTTTGATCTAATATGTACAATGTTGCAAAACCAGCATGAGCAACAGCTCAGTAGAAAAGTTTTGCAACACTGCTATCTATTCTCCTGAAGCATACAATGCATTCTCCACAGTGAATGTATTTCATTTGGACATCTCGATTATCTCTGAGGATGGTGCCAGCAGCAGCAGCTGTGGGGATGGGAAACCAGAGGATGTGATGTCGTGGCGCCACTTAGTCGTCATATGCTAGGCACTAATTCTCAAATCAGCAGCAGCTATTAAATCAACTGATTTGCACTTGTGTTCTGTTGTGAGATGCAAGCACCACGATTTATACCACACAAGTGTTGCAGATAACACTGGATTTTGCATTCTGGAACTGTGAAATTGCTTACAATGTGTCAGTATCCCTGAGATGGTTTGAACTTCTTCTAGTTGGTTGTGAAATATGTCTTATGCTATTGCAAATGGCCTGTTTACACCAGTTATTTGAATATATCCAGTTGATTTTTAGCATAAGTGAACACCAGTCTTGCAAAAATATGTGCATTTGGGTGCAACAAAGACCTTTTTTTTTTACTCATTTGTGCATGAAAACACGGAATAACACATTGCCACAATAAGTTAAATATGTAGTCACAAAATCGTCCTCTCAACAAAATCTAATCACAGGAGGTCACAAGAGATGTGTTTGAGATGGATGTTAATACCAGGTGAAAACAAGGCCTAGGTGTCTATTGATTTTACCCAACACGATCTGAGACATTAACATCTCTGCAAAGAAAACCATGTTTTTTGCAACTAAAGATAACTTATCTAAATTTAAACAGGAATAAATGTCAAGCTATGTTAATTTAGCTGTTGTCTGTGCTTGTTGACACACCAGTTCAAACTGAGATTTTTTTTTTCATATTAATTTATCAATTAGGGCTCTATTCAATCTAACAACAAGGCGGTGTGATGTAAGATGTTTATAATTAAGATCATTTGTTTCGGATTTTTAGGGGGGTGGAAATTAATGTCAATTGAATAAGTGCCAATTATCATCCAATCTGTACAAACCGACATGATGAATTCAAATTAGATTCACATACGTTGCAGAATTCCAAACAAGTCCTGATTATCCCTCATCTTCATCTCCACACAGTCCTGTGTACTTCAGCCTGTCGCCTCATAATCAGCCTGTAATGTGGTCAGATTGAGCTATTGTTACTGCATCACAGGTTTTCATGTGATGTTTGTGATTACAGCTCCATTGAAAACAACTATAAGACTCATCAAATCATCCGATTTCAGCCTGCTACTAAACTGCACTGATGCACAGAAGCAGCATTTCTGTGTTACATGAAATTCTATGTGAAACATGTAAAAACCATCATTAAAATTATTGTTTGTTTTTTTCTTTCTATATATACTGAACCAGTAAAAAAATTGCCAAAAAACATTGTATGGGTCAAAATGATCGATTTTTCTTTTATGCCAAAACTCATTAGGATATTAAGTAAAGATCATGCTCCATGAAGATATTTTGTAAATTTCCTACTGTAAATATATCAAAACTTAATTTTTTGGATTATAATATGCATTGCTAAGAATTAATTTGGACAAATTAAAAGGTGATTTTCTCAGTATTTAGATTTTTTTGCACCCTCAGATTCCAGATTTTCAAATAGTTGTATCTCAGCCAAATATTGTCAGATAAATAAACCTAATAAACCATACATCAATGTAAAGCTTATTTATTCAGCTTTCAGATGATGTATAAACCTCAATTTCGAAAAATTGACACTTAAGACTGGTTTTGTGGTCCAGGGTCACATATATGAAATAAAATCTCAAAGAAAAAAAAAACATTCATACAAACAAAAAACATAAATACATCTAAAAAAAAAAAAAATTTTGTGTCATGCAGTCACTGCCGTTGTGTTCTAGTTAAACATTCATCTCTTTGTTGTGTGTGGACGAGTGTATGAGAAAACAAAGAAAATTTGTGTCATGGTGGTCACTGCGTTTGTTTATGATGTTAGTTAGACATTAATGTATTTGTTGTGTGTTTGTGTGTTTGTGAGTAAATGAGGTTTGTTTGTTATTTTTAAAGGAATTCATATGTATGTTGTGTAGTGGGTGAATAGTTAGAAAAATATACTGTCGCTCAAAATAGTGATGCATTTATCATGGAAATCCTTGGAGAGTCATTTTTCTAATGTAATGAGGCCATGTAATGTCTCTTAGCTTCAGAGAGGGTGTGCGTTTGCAACTGAACAGGACAGTCATGAGCTGGGGTGTTTTCATTTTTCCAGCCCAGATATGGCTAATCTTTTAATCACAACTGAAACAATAAAATAATATTACAGTGATTTCTTTGATAATGGACAACACATGGGCAATGAGGAAATGGGTAACAAAGGAACCCAACACTTCTCTTCTTACCCCAGATTTTCCTTCATTATTTCATGGGTGAGTCAAGTCAGGCCCAAATGAAATCCAGATTACAATAACGGCAAGGCTGGGTTCAATTAGGAGAGCATAAACACTCCATACTAAGCTCCCAGCAGCACAGTCAGACTTATGAAGTTTATACACATTTACACACACATGCAGTAACATGTAAGCCCACACAGAAACTACACAAGCAGGAAGATCTACAGATTTCCACAGAACTGCAAAGTACCTCTTTCGCAAAGGTCTAAACATCCCTGTCACATGTAGGTTTATTAAATATTTTGGCTAATTTTACCATGCTTTTTGGTTAAATCTGCATCTATTTCAAGTCTTCTGAAACCATATGATAGGTTTTTTTGAATTCACAGGCACTGTTAATATTTGAACACACACACACACACACACACACACACACACACACACACACACACACACACACACACACACACACAAACAGATGAATATTTAGACAAAATTTAAGAAAATTTTTATTAATTTAAATACTTGATTTAGTTATGCCTAGCACATGAAACACAGTGTCCAATTCATGAATGCATATTCTTTATATTTTCTTTGTGATAAAGATTCTTTGTGCCAATGAAGATTTCCATATACTAATCATTTTCTGGGAATATTTGAATCACTCCACTGATCAAAACGGCTTGTAAAATGGTCTGAAATTGTTCAGTTTGATTCATTTGGACAATTCACTCGCACACTGAATTGCTTGTGGCAATTTCTCACTCTGAAATAGTAACAGGATAACTTGTAAGACGAAATCAAAAAGAGCGCCAGATGAGATTGATTTCTACCTACAATGCATTGTAGAAAACAAAACTTACAAATGTGTTTATCTTTTGCCAACAACGCAGCATCTTTTTTTTTTTGTGTGTGCTGTGCAGCTTGTGAATGACTCTGTACTGCAGGTAAGTATGATTTACATCCATTTATATCCAAACAATGCTAATAAAAAGAGTATTAAAATATGGATAAAACTGATAGGGTAAATTAATGAAAAGCTAGGACACGTATGGACACAAAAACCTTGATCAAGTGAATATTTGTTCCACTAATACTTTATTCTTTTCAGTCTAAACCTTACCTTATATTCTGTGTAGCAGTGTGTACACGTGCACACACACACACACACAATCTCTCAAGTAGTGACGGTGGTATTAGCCTTCAGAGTTGCACGTCATCCATCACAGTGGCACGAAGGCTAAGTTGACAAATTTCCAATATTAATAGAAGCTGTCGGGGCGTCGTAGGGTAATAGCAGTCCCTGTCACGGGCACCTATTAATGCCTGGCCCCTGCTGCAGGACGAGGTAATTAATACACTCACACATGCTCCCAACACAATTTAGATTGACATACACACTTTCACCTTCTTTTAAGGCAGGGACAGCTGGGAGAGAGTGAAAAGGGCGATGCTTTAGTGTGTCTAGGAAGCTACTTATAACGGCTACTCAAGCTGCACACTTGTATAAATAGTAAAGCTACACATTTGAAAGCAGTCAGCTTGATTAATAAACATGAGGAGTGGTATATCAGTCCAATGTGCATTTATTGTGGGTGTGGCTACTCAGTGTAAAAGAGTGCAACAGTGCCTGCCCACTTTTAAGGCAGCCTTGGTTCTGGAAGTATTTTCCCATAGCGACTTTTCAAAAGTCTTCAGTAAGGTGTGATAATACATGAACCAAACCAACCAGGTACGAGGTGAATCACAACATCTGACAAAAAGACAAAGGTATAAGACGATCCTTTAATGAGGGAAAGAACTACAATCCCATAAAGCATTGCAAGTGACTTAATAAAAATGACAGATAAGTATAAAAATGATTTACGGTTTAAACAAAGTTTACACCATCGATTAACAACCTCATATCTCACATTAGGTCTGTCTTTGAGATTTTTAAGTTCTCATTAAAATCAATTCCCCTTTGGACAGGGGACCTAATTGCATTCACCAGAAACAAAATTTAATTCAACAAAAGAAAAACAGCAATATTGCCTTGTTACTGGGAAATCTACATCGTTTTGAATGTGGCCAAATCATGCTACTGAAAAATGCTAACAGCTTTACTTTAAGCTAGTTACCACTATGTTTGAGGGTGTTTGTTTTAAGATTTTTACTTTTGTATAGCAGTAATTCTACAATATATATCTACCAAACAACCAACCAAATGCAATGCTAGTTGCTATCATTACTGATTAGGAAAAAACTTACTAGAAAAACTGTCATGCTGCTAAAAATGCTAAAAGCATTAGTTTTAGCTAATTTACCCACAACTATGTTTGGGAATGTGTATATTTGATGATTTCATATAGCAATAACTCTAAAACAATATATTTTAACTAAAAAAAAAGTACTATAATGTCACTATCATGGCTAATTAGGGAGGGAAAAAAAACGTACTGGAAAAGCTACTTTTTTGAATGCAGCTACTGTCACGCTACTAAAAATGCTAAAAGCATTAGTTTTAGCTAATTTACCCTCCACTGTTTGTTTGATGATTTTTACTCTCTATAATTCTACAGAAATATATTTTTAAGTAGGTGTTTTATATGCTAAATTCTTTTCAGAACTCTTTAGCAACTGCATGGCAAAATGCTGAAACACCAATTCAGAACACCTTTGCAATCTGACAGCAACACTTGCACTGTTGCATTGTTCACATGAACTTACTTGTTTTACAAGAAAAGTACAACTCACAAATGTAAAAAGTAGTATGTTAGCATTGTTCATTTTAAACACAGAGAGTGTAGGTGCTTCTAAAAATAGGATTTGAGAAAACAAAAGTGCCAGTGCCAGGCTGCCAGCTCACAGGGTTACACTAATATGATTATGTGGATTATGCCAATGAGCTGGTCTGGGGCTATATTTCATGCTCTCGTTTGGGGGAAGTGTTAATTGGTTTGGAGCCTTTGATGTGACTGATTTTAAGCCGGATGGGGGAGGGTGAATATGAGACTGTGGAAAAGTGTGTTTTTGTGGCCTTGGAGGGATTCAGGTTGGCAAAAAGAGATCCCCCACTTTGACTCCAAGGCCAGAGCGCTGCTGGTTTTCTTTCTCTTAGTGTACCGCTGGCTCATGTGTATCTCAAATTGGATTACAAAGAGATAAATGTGAATGAGGTTCCTGTGAGAATGAAAACTTACATTCACTGGAGGTCTTTTTAGAAGACGACTGCTTGGAGGAAGTAAAATATCTTTTGAGTTTTCGCATTGAGGAATGTGGTTGAATTGTATCTTGGTGACGTCAGATGACAATAACCTCCAACCTCAATTGAAAAAAGATGCAGTGAGGAATGTGGTTGAATTGAAAGGCAATCAAAGAGATGAAAGTGCAAAAATGCATATTTAAGGTGAGTCGTGGCCTAAAGAGGTCGGACTCCCAATCAAAGGGTTGTGAGTTCGAGTCCCGGGCCGGCAGGAATGGTGGGTGGGGGGAGCATGCAGTTTCTCTCTCCAAATGCATACCACTACTTAAAGAGACCAACTGCTCCCCGGGCGCCGCAGCATAAATGGCTATGTTCACACTGCCTTGTGTTAGATGGGTTAAATTAAATTCTGAGTATGGGTCACCATACTTGGCTGAATGTCAGATTATTAGACCTTAAAATTATTTCAACTGCATTTGTTTAGATTTAAATATATAAATTCTGAGATATTAGATTATATGTAAAGTTTACAAGATAGTACTCCAATTTGCTGTTTTAGGTTTGATTAAAATGGGTTGATTTTTGGTTAAATTAAAATAAGTAATTTTTAGCTTTACATTTGACTATTGCCATAAAGTCTGGTCTACTTATTCGCTCACTGAGACAAGAAGATACTGTCTGACCAATTACGTTTCGGAGGTATAAAAATTATATATAAACATATTAATAATACTAATACTAACAGTACTACTACTACTATATATATATTTTTTTCTGCTTGTGAATATCTAATTTAACTGCAAGTAAAAGCCACAAAAAGTCTGAAAAACCCCTTCAAAGATTTTGCCACGAACTAACAAGCCACAACTTTGGTGTCAGATGAATAATACAAACCTGCGGACTTCGACTGTGCAAAGCTAGACAAGAGGCGAGAATGAACCAAACAAAATGTTTAGAAGTAAAAATCTTGCAATTTTATTTGCATATAAAGGCAGCTAAATACTGTATATCACAATGAAACCTGAAGAAGAAGAAAAAAGAAGAAGAAATGTATCTAAACTATCCCAGGAATGAGATTGTAACTGAAAGAAAAGCTGAGAGGCATTTACAGTGGCAAGAGTTAAAACAACTATGGCATCATTTTTTTTTTTGTGCTAGCAAGACTGCATTTACACAGTGCAAAATTAAAAAAATAAAAAAAAAGAGAGAGAAAAACAAAAACTATCATATGCAAGATATCAAAGGACAACTAAACCTGGTTTCGGCAGGTAAACCTGGTTTCGGCCAATAAAAAAAAAAAAAAAAAAACAACCTTTGAGATTGTACATTAAAATAATTTCAACTCGAGTACTCGTTTATTGTATGGAACAATACGCCATAAAGTAGGCAACGCTGAATGAGCTTCAGAGGAACATTTCATGAAAACAGAAAACAGCATGTGTGCGCTTTACGCACTTTAAGTCATCACTTACAGGCAAAATGATATTCTTCAAGAGGCTTAGAACAAACACAATTTTAGTTAGAGATTTTACAGCTTACACGCATACATATAGATATACTCATATTTTAAGACATATTCCAATTTCTATGCAGAATGAGGAGCTCCAGAATATACATGAGTTAAAATGCATCCATGTCTTCCCAGCGCTTGTAAGAAAGTGTTCTTTGAATGCAAAAAAAAAAAAAGGAGAAATCCCCTTAGTTTTGGATAAAAAATAATAAATATGATGCTTTCTCATCGCTAGCAGAAAGAAGGGGCTCCAGCCGGAGGAACTTAAAGCTAGTTTAAGGCATTATCCCTGTCAGCTAAAAGAAAGCTTAATTATCCAGAAAAAAAAGAATGTACAAAATGAACAATGGCATCCCATACCAACATACTTCGAATATTGACAAAAAAGAGACAATTTTACAAATTCACAAAGCTTATTATTTTACTTATTTATTCTGATCATTTTTTTTCATAAGATTGTTCAATTATTTACGTGTAAGTGTGAATTGCATGACGT
This sequence comes from Cyprinus carpio, assembly GCF_018340385.1. Classification (NCBI taxonomy): domain Eukaryota; kingdom Metazoa; phylum Chordata; class Actinopteri; order Cypriniformes; family Cyprinidae; genus Cyprinus; species Cyprinus carpio. The sequence goes on from NC_056603.1 coordinate 10,301,275, forward strand.
CTTTTGTCAGAAACCTTCGGTGAATTCCGCTGATTTTTTTAGAAGAATGCTGATTTTTTTAGAAACATTCAACTATCTTTTCTTTCAAAGTATTGTTAGAAAACATAAGGAGTAAAGGAGAGTATGGCGACGTTCACGGGCGTCTCAAGAGCTGGGGGGGTTTGGGAGGTCGAACACGATGGGAGGGTTTGTGGGTTGAAAGCTGACTGTACAGGTGGAGGCGTTGATGAATGTTGTGTACCCGTCTGTCATAATACCATAACCTAGAGGAAACCAGGGAGGAGTTAATATTCATATACCACACTTACAGAACAAATCGTCCAATAATGAAACTGTTTCAAACCCATATGACTTCTCTTTAGTTGAATACAAATAACTGATGTTTTTCCTCAATTTTAAGTCATTTTGGACAAAAGAATCCACTAAATGATGCACAAAAGATCAAAAGTTTGGTCTCTTAAACTCACCAAAACTACATTTATGGGATCAAAAGAACAGTAAAACACTACTATTATGGAACTTAAACTAACTGTTTAATATTTTAATACATTTTAATATGTAATTTATTCCTGTGATGCAAAGCTGAATTGTCACATGATCCTTCAGAAATCATTCTAATATGCCGATTTAGTGCTCAAGATACATTTCTTCTCATTAATAATGTAAAAACAGCTAATAAGTTTGTGGAAACCAAGATACGTTTTGTTTTTCAGGACTCTCTGATGAGTTAAGTCAAAAGAACAGCATTTATTAGCAAAAAAGGAATCCTTTGTAAAATCACTAATGTCTTTACAATCACTTTTGATCCATTTTAATGTGTTCTAAATAAAAGTATTAATTATCTTACTGACACAAAACCCATGAACGGCCATGTATTTTCTATTATTTAACTTTAATTCCACACTTTTTAACAAGACTGCTAAAATACAAAGTTCTGTCATGAAACTCTAGATGGCACAGATCAATGTAAGTTCTAACTCAATCTGATATAATTACATCATCATTCGTTTTGTATCAGCAGCCAATGAGCTTGCTGCTTAACATTTGGCTAGTGCTTTCTGTTGCAGTATCAGAAACCCTCCACCTCCCCCAGCTCCACCTGTATAGACCTGCTACGGGGTACCTGCATGTTATATATGGGGGTTATTTCATATGTTATATTGGCAGTATTTCTTACATTCTCACAGCAGCATGTCTGTAGATATATTAACAGTAGCAAGTGTTGGTTCTTGCTCTACTGCGACAGCAGTAGCATAGCAGATCTATTCGCCAAGACCAAAAACATTAACATTGCCATGTATATTACCATGCTAAACTCTCAAAGAACTGGCTTGACAGAAATATTATTATACAATATATTATGTATCAGCAGTTTCAAAGGTTCGTGTGACAAAAAGACACTTGCTGCTCAAACAAAGGAAATGAAAATGGCGGTTAAACACACATTTTAGACATGTATACTGTATTTAAAAATATATATATAATAGCGCTGTCAAACACTTAATTAAGTTTTTGTTTACATAATATATGTATGTGTGCTGTGTATATTTATTATGTATATATAAATACACACTCATGCATGTATATATTTTAGAAAAATATGTTATGTTTATATATTAAATATTTATTTATAATATAAATTATATCAATATAAATATTTTCAAAATATATACTGTACATGTATATATATATTATCTATATATATATATATATATATATAAATATAAACAGTACGCACACATATATTATGCAAACAAAAATGATCATTTTGTATGTGTTTAATCATTTGACAGCACTTATTATGCTATATATATAGATATATATATATATATATATATATAATATATATATATATATATATATATATATATTATATATATATATATATATATATAAGAGAGAAAGAGTATATATATATATATAGAGAGAGAGAGAGAGAGAGAGAGAGATGTGTGTATGATTATAAGCATTTTAAATAGTCTATATTCAGAAAAGGGAGTTATGAGTTTGCCCACTGACTGTGTGTGTGTGTGTGTGTGTGTGTGTGTGCATACAAACACACTGAGTAAACACAATAAACCGTACAAGGCCTTTCCTCAAGTGGAGCACTTGTCCAAATTAGCCCCTGGGCTCAGAAACCCTTCTCTGTCTTAAACATGTTTAATTAAAAATATAATAATACTGAAAAGCCTCAAAAGCTGGAGGGAGGAAGTGAGGGGATGCAGCACATCTGGTGAACAGAGTCTGAAGTTGAACCCAAAGGCAGATCTCTCTGATCCATCTTCCCTCAGTACTGGGTTGAACTTCCAAGCCAAATCTAGTGTTAAAATGCAACCCATATCCATATCTATTTATATCCTAGACTGCTTATTGGGTTTATGTTTGTGCTGATGCAGCTAATGTTCTGAGACTCTAAATCTCTAAAGAAAAGAACAAGCTTTTTCTGTTACAAAGGCTGCGTTTACTCCTGGCATTATTATGCTATCGCCGAGATCCAAACAAGCAGATCGGATTGTCAGTCAATCAGGACACAGTGCGTTTACACTTGGCAACATCAGCTGACTTCTGTTAACCGATCGGATCAGTCTTTCCCATGCAATATTTAAATAAGTCTGCAGAGGATAGCCCCAGTGCAAAGTTGAAACAAAGTGGTGGGTTTTTATTTAAAAAACATTTTCAGTTGCGGGACATTTAACAAAGCAAAATAACTGTACAATCTCCCTTGCGCTCCACGGCATCTCTCTTCTGACAGTTCGCGAGAGAGGGGGCGGGGTTTTTGCGTGACGTTGACCCACTGACTGTATAAAAACATGGACGTAGTGTCCGTGACATCACCCATAGATCTCCGAAGAGCGTTTTTGAAGCCAAAAGTAGGCGGAGCCGGCCGTCGCCATCTTGGCAGCGCATCACCGCGCATCACTCCCGTATAATCATAAATGGGCAAATAGGCGGGAGCTGGTTGCTGAAACCACGCCCACCTAGCTCGACGACGGTGACAGCAGCGGCAATCCACCTGTCACTCAATCGGCCGCGCCCTTAATTATGCAGAACTTTAAGGCTTAATATAATTTAAACGGATGAGTTATAAAATAATTCACCCCCCTCACAGTTGTCATGAAGGGCAAAATTAGCTATATAGACCAAAATAATTTTTTGAACCAGGGTGTAAACATGTTTTTTTCTGCTGTAAGTTTGGGCATTTTAACATGGGGGGTCTATGGGATTGACTCCCTTTTGCAGCCAGCCTCTAGCGGCCAGTTGATGAATTACAGTTTAAGTCACTTCCATATGGGCTTCACGAGAGAGAGCGGGAGGTTGCCGCTTGCGTTGACCTGGGAATGCAGACACGATGGCTTGATTGCTTTACAATGCCTCCTCGACTACCTCTGGACCAGGACACGCTAATCGGATAACATTTCCGATCAGGAGCGCGTTTACACTTATCTTTTCAAAGTGTATGTGGACAACATCCGGATACAGGTCGCATGTCAATGCCAAGTATAAACGCAGCCAAATACAACATCATATACTGTATCATTTGAAACTGATTTCTCAAAAGATTACTGAATGCTGTTTTTTGAACTTCCTATTAAAAATGTATATAGTTTACACAAAAATATTAACCAGCACAACGGTTTTCATTGATGATAATAATAATAAATGTTTCTTGATCAACAAATCAGCATATTAGAATGATTTCTGGAGGATCATGTGACACTGAAGACTGGAGTAATGATGCTGAAAATTCAGCTTTGCATCACATGAATAAATTAGATTTTAGAAAATATTAAAATAGAAAACAATTATTTTAAAACTATAATATTTCACAGTATTACGGTTTTTACCTTGTTTTTGATCGAATAAATGCAGACTTGGTGAGCATAACAGCCCCCAGTTTCAGATTTCGTCTCAAAAGATCCATCAGCTGTGCTTATAGTTATCATACAGGGATATTGGTCGGCTTAAAAATTTAAAAATATAGCGATACTGGTAACCAAAAGGGAACCGTTCCTGAATGACATGTAACTTTTATATCAAAGTTACGCTGCAATATTTCTGGCCTCTTTTTTGTAGTCTTTATTGTGATTATAATTACTAAAAATTGTTTAATGATTAACTTTTGGTGTATTTTATCACATTGCTGTTGACTCTCTTTTTATGCCTTGTCAATTCAACTATGGAAATCACTGTAGTGCACAATGAATCTTGTTTTTTTTTTTTTTTCAAGTGCCAGTTTGTCTATGTGGTTACTCACCTTCATGAATTCCTCCGAAGACATGGAGCTTGGGCCGGACTCTCCTCTGGACTGTGTTTAACAGCTCAACACACCCAACTCTTTGCAGCTCCTTCGGTACCCAGTCCCTAAAACCTCTAAAAAAAAAAAAATCTAAAAAAAAAAACATACCATAAATACCAGATTCTAATCTCTGAGGAAAAACAGGCTCACATTGTGACTCATGTCCAATCATTAGCGCTTTTTAACCTAGAGCTTCAAAAACAAGACAATTGTAATAAAAAATAAAAAAAACAACAACTCTGAGGCATTTTACAGCTCTAAGGTGTTATTTTACTATCATTGATATTCCATTATAGTTTTTGTTAATATTTAGAATGCTTTTTTTTCTTTTGAGATGATTTTATTTATTTATTTTTTTTTTTGCATGGTTTTGTCTTTTTTTTTATTGGATTTCTTTTAAATATGTTTATTAAGTTTTAGTTGTTTTTGTAGTTAAACTTAGTGAATAATAACATTTTATTTAATTTCAGGTAATGTTTATGTTTGTTTAAATAGTGTTTTTTTTTGTTATGTTTTTAGCTTTAGTTTTAATTAACGATAAATACTCTTGCGTTTTATTAATTTTGTTGCATGCTCATTTTATTTTTTGTTAGGGTTTTTTTTTCTTTTGTCCATATAGTTTTTATTAGGTTTTAATTTTAGTTATTTTAGTTCTGCAATTTATACTAAAAAAAAGGAACGTTGTTTTAACAACTAGCTGAAATAAAATACATTTTTAAAATATTTTATTTCACTTACAGTAATGTATATTTTATTTCAAGTATTTTTTTTTTTTATGGTTGTGTTTTTTTTATTTCGTTTTAGTTAACAATAATAACCTGCTCTGATGACAGATCTTAGTTTAAGTTTTGTCTTTTTTTTTTTTTTTGTCTTGCTTAAATATGTCGATATAGTTTTAAATTCAAGCTTTAATTCGATCAACTTATACTACAGAAATAAAATATGTTTTTTAATATTTATTTTATTTTCAGGTAACGTTTATTTCAAGTATTGAAAATGTGTTATTATGGTTTAAATTTTAGTTTTAATGAAATGCTCTGAAGACAGATATTACTTCATGTATGCCAAAAATGTCACTCTTTCCTTCTCCTATAACTTCGTATGATGGGATTCTTGACAAGCATGACAACAGGCTTCATGTGAAAGCCATTTAATGTATTCTCGAGCATTTGAATAATTGGATGGAACTCCATTAGGATTGGTTAATTGAACTCACCGAGGGGTGGCCCATGGGTCATGAGAATATCAATGCCCTCTGGTATGAGGTTCCACTTATCGAGCAGGGACTGTCCCCTGGGCAGGTTAAAACCCCAGCCATTAAACCACGGCGTCCTGCGGGGAGACACAGAAAAACACATCCATAAGCACCACACATGCATCCGTCCACGCGGCAGGACAGAGACATACTCGCGCCTTTTAAAATGACAGCTGACGGCAGATGTAGAGAAACAATCTCAGCCTGTCAAAGTGATCTTCTTTCCTCCATCCATCCCTGAAGGAAGCTTCAAAGTGTGAAATGAGAAGAGCTTCACTACAGGCTGCCATAGTAAATGCAAATGCTCTGGGAGATGCAGCCGCAGAGAGCAAACAGTCCCCTCTCCCATGACTGCTATGGATTGATAGCTCAAATAAAGCCACGGGGTTAATGTAGGTACGACGCCCAAATGAAATAATGTGAAAAATGAGAGCATGCTTGTATGCGGGTTTATTTATACATCTATATGTTTGTGTCAAGCTGAGGGTCTGATAGTGATGATAAATTGAGCGTCCATTTGTCCCAGGTCTGGTGAAAAACACTAATCACTGTCTGTGAAAATCACCAGAGAAGGAAGTGTAGCACTCTTTATAGAAAATTACAGAGAGCGCAGGACACGTTTCCTGATGAAAAGCTTTTAGTTAAGCCCAGAAGCGCTACACATTTGGGCTGACAGTATGATTATGGAAACAGGTAAACTGATGGAGATTGTGCTGGAGTTTTTTTTCTTCTTCTTCTTTTTTAACCATATTATATATATATTTGTATATTTGTGTGGGTACTGTACTAGTTTCATGTTATTCACATGTGATAGCAAAGAAATGTGGAGTAATGTGAGAAACATTTTATTAAAAAAAAAACATTTATATAAAGCAAATAAAAAATATTTCTATATTAAATGAAAATATATTTTACTAATTACATTCTAACAAATTTATTTATATAAAAACAAAACTGTATTTTATAGATATTTCTTACATATACACACACAAACAAACAATTAAGCAATTAATAAAATTGAACATTTTTAAAAAAACATTTTTAATATATAAATAAAAATGTATATATCTGCTTATCTTTCATTGTAAAGATAAGCAGACACAGACACACACACACACACACACACATATGTATATATCTGCTTTTCTTTATGCAAACAAACAATTTATCATTTAATAAAATTAAAACATTTTTCAAAATATATTTGAAATATATTTTTAATAAATAAATGTCTGTCTATCTTTACAATGAAAATGTAATTATCTATACACACACACACAACATAAACAATGACATCTAATAGGTCTATATAAACAAATAAATAAATGTATATATTTAACTCTAACTACACAAACAATTACTAAGCATTTAATAAAAATGTAATGTGTGTTTTTTTGTAATATATAAAGTGCATTCTTTTTAAATTATATATATATATATATATATATATATATATATATATATATTACATATTTAATGTGTGTGTGTGTATATATATATATATATATATATATATATATATATAATATATATATATATATATAAACATATTTAATGTGTGTGTGTGTGTGTGTATATATATACACACACACACACACACACACACACACACACACATATAAAGAACATAAACAAGGAAATGTATAATGTAGAATTTATTTCTATCCATCGATCTATGAAAATATATTGTATACATAAGTTTTTTATTTAACACCCCTGACCGTGATGTACGCTGTAAATTCATGTTAATCCAAGGTTTTTCATAAGCAGCATAAGAAAATATCGACTTGTTTCCAAACAGGTTTACAATTTTACAAGAGAGCAACAAAGAAAAAGAGAGCCAGGAAGGTTGTATGTGCTATTTTTGACTTATTTAGCTGCAGCGTTTTTCATATTGAATTTGACCAGGAGGGGAAATCAGGGCTCAGAAACGTCAATAAGCTTTGTTACAGTCAAAGGCCGCCACAGCGACAGCCACGAATGATTATCGAACAGCGGTCGGGTGGAGGGGAGACCTGACACATATAAAACACTTCCTGCAGTCGTTCAATCTCTATCTGCAGAAAGAAAAAAAATAAAGGGGGAAAAAGAGAGAGAATTTACAGAGGTCTTAAGGTGTTGTTTCTTTAACAAGGAACCGAACTCTGCAACAAAGTGAACACATTTATACAAAATTGTCAAGAAACGTGTAGGAAAATGAGTATGTTAAGCTGACAAAGCTGTATTGTGTTTCATCCCTGTGGTGAGGATAAGCAGAAATGTGTCTTGGGGGAAGTACAACTCTTAAACAGCTCTGACTTGACATAACTCATAGCAAACCAGGCCATTCTGCGCTGCGGCAGCAATTTGTCACAGACGCCGCACAAAATGAAGCTTTCGTGAAAAAAACTCCTGCAATATTGTCTTTTAAAATCGAGAAAAAGAACGAGACATGAGCACAGCGAGGAGCAAAGACAGTGTGGCGTAAATCCAACCTATATCTCGTGACCTGAGCATATTTCAGATAATCTTCTCAAATAAATATATTGTCCAAAAAAACACAACGTTCATTCATATCGTGCAGTACATAGTAGGAATGTTAAGGTACGGACGCTGGAACATCAGACTGCACAATGGCCCCATTGTTAGTGTCCTTGAATGAAATACACCTTCCATGTGAGTGCATTTGTTAACCTCCATAAAGATTAATGACATCCCGGTCATATTAAGGAAAGCTTGTTTCCTCTATGGACCCAAGCACATAGGTCTTATTATACTGTACAGATGTGTGAGTGTGTGTGTGTGTGTGTGTGTGTGTGTGTGTGTTTTGAGTGGGAGATGTGAGGACGGGATGTGATCTGGCTACACTGACGCACCAGATTAGATAGTCCTCTCACAGATTCACCAGCTGCACAATGTCAGAAGAAACTTGTGCGCAGTTTTAATGCATGCGGATGATGATGACATAATTTGACATCATTTTTTCATTGTACTCAAAATATCCTAAAGATTTGGAACTTGAAAATCATGTTCAGATCTAATAATGCCATAACATCCAAAAAACAAAAAACAAAAAAAACAGAACATATCAGGAATGATAGACGTTTCAACAATGAAAAGTTTCATATCCCTATGATGAAAAATATTGTGTCCACCAGGATTAAATAAAAGAAAATTCAATCAAGTATTTATGTCACACTGTTCTTTCGTATCACATCTATTTGTTATAAAACCTTATATATATATATATATATATATATTATATCTATATATATATATATATATATATATATACAACATATATATAAACACCTTATTTTGTTTAGTGTTTTGCACAACAACCAAATGTTACTGCACTTTTGTTCATATAGCAGTACTTTTAAATGAAAAAAGTGCGCAATAACACTACTTTTTGAAGCATTATTGAATTTTGTGCAATTTTGTGAACAATCATGCAATTAATCACGATTAAAAAACTTACTCGTTGCCCAGCACTAATATATATATTTTTAGTTTTATTACTAATTTTTTCGTATTGATTTTTCTGAAGTATTCATACAATATTGTTAGGGAAAGAATAGAAAATAATGAATAAATAATTGTACCTGCACAGTCCTGTTTCTACAGAATATGACACAATAATGATTTCAAACTTTTAAAGTTTAAATTTTCAGTCAGAGTTCAATGAAGAGTAAATTAGTGTACTACTGTACATGATTTTGTAGTGCAAATATTTATGTCCCAGCTTCAATGTATAATTACATTTATGCTAATTGTCCTGTAGTATGTGATATTACTTGCAATACAGGCTACAGTTACAGAGTATACAGAGACTGACAAGAAATATTATATAAAACAGGTGTGACTCTCAAACTGCCCTTGTTTAACAAACAGCCTTGCAGACTACCTCATATGATTGTGTTATTGAGACCTTCCTTTTACTAAATACACAAGCATAACCTTGGTACTGCACACCTACCCATGCTTCTGCCACTTTAGTTCATATAGCAGTACTTTTAAATGAAAAAAGTGCACAATACACTACTTTTGAATGCATTATTGAATTTTGTGCAATTTTGTGAACAATCATGCAATTAATCACGATTAAAAAACTTACTCGTTGCCCAGCACTAATATATATATTTTTAGTTTTTATTACTAATTTTTCGTATTGATTTTTCTGAAGTATTCATACAATATTGTTAGGGGAAAGAATAGAAAATAATGAATAAATAATTGTACCTGCACAGTCCTGTTTCTACAGAATATGACACAATAATGATTTCAAACTTTTAAAGTTTAAATTTTCAGTACAGAGTTCAATGAAGAGTAAATTAGTGTACTACTGTACAATGATTTTGTAGTGCAAATATTTATGTCCCAGCTTCAATGTATAATTACATTTATGCTAATTGTCCTGTAGTATGTGATATTACTTGCAATACAGGCTACAGTTACAGAGTTACAGAGACTGACAAGAAATATATTATTGAAACAGGTGTGACTCTCAAACTGCCTTGTTTACACAACAGCTTACAGAAGCCAATATTGTCAGTATGAAGAACTTCCTATCTTACTAAATTGACACCGTGTTCTGCAAAAATTAACCATTATTTCAAATATAAATGTTAGCAATTTGGCATCAAAACACTGCAGGAAGATCGTTTAATGCATCATATTTTATCAATGTTTGTCCTCAGACGGCCTTCTATGTCAAGCCCAGTGAGTTCGATCATCGCACACAGCCTCTCTGTCTCCTCATATACTGCTCTCTGTTCATGTGTGAGGAACGGATGGAGTATTACTAGCTCCAGCTGTCAGGCAGCAGGACATTACACACCGAGCAATGCAAAGGTCAGAGGCCTGCGAATATAATAGACAAAACAAACAGAGTGAGGGAGGGGGAGCGAGATAACATTAAACTCTCAATACACAGCGCTCCTCTGACCCACGCCACAGCACCACGGAGCAAAATCACAGTCTTCCTGAATGTTTACCTCCTCCACCATTACAAAGGAAAGTCTATAGAGCTTATGAACACAAACACTCCACCCACACTCAGCACGAGCTCGCGCTTGAACCGGTTACACTATTAAAAAGTCCACCAGGGTTTGAGGTCTGACCCTGCCGTGGCCTAAGAAACAGCCCTGTTTAAACGACGTCTGCCGCCAGAATGGGAAAAGATTTGTGTTTTGTCAATGCTGAACTCTTTCAGGCATAATGCTTTGATTCTCAGGTCTGAGAGCGGGCACGGAGAGTCGTTCGTGTCATGGATTACGGCACGTTATGAAAGGGTCGAGTTCAGGTCAGGGGTGAAATCTGCCTTCCTCTGGTAAGATAATCTGATGTTATTCAGAGATAGGCCTGGACGTGAACGTGGGGGTGTGTGTTCACACGATGCACACAGGTTCACTTGGCTTTTGTTCATCCATGTGGAGCGTTGCGATAAGATCAGAAACCTAAGTGTGATATACATCTGAGACACCATTAATCTGCTCTACAATGGAAGAGCATGGAGAAGGGAATAGTGGTAGTGGTGGATGGGGAAGAAAGAAGAGGCATGTGTGCGAAAGAGAGAATGAGATGAAGAACTATTCGAGGAAGACAAAAGGCAAGAAATAATGGGTAGAAACCAAAAGGGAAGAGAGAACTAAAGCAAGGAGGAAGCAAGGGAGAAATGAATGAGAGAAGAAGAGGGAGATTAATGATGAATGAAAGTAGCAAGAAAGGAAAAAAGAAAGGAAGGGTGAAAGCATGAAGTAAAAGGTCAAAGAAACGAAGGAAAGAGGAAGAATGACAGAAAGGAAAGAAGAGAAGGAGAAAAAGGTGGCAGGAAAAGTGAAGGAATGAAGGAACAGAAGAAAAAAAGGAATAAAGAGAAAAAGTACAGAGGAAAAGGAGGAAGAATGTACACAAGACGGAAAACAATAAAGAAGGAAGATAGGAAGGATAGTAGAAAGGAAGGAAGTAGATAAAGTAAGGAGGAATGGATGGATGAAGAGAAAAAAAAGAAAAGAAAAAAGTAAGGGACAAAGGAAGGAAGGAAATGAATAAACTAACAAAGGAAGGAAGGGAGGAATATATACAGTAAAAGGTGACAGGAGAGGTGAGAAAAAGAAAGAAATAAAGAAATAAAGAAAGAAAGAGGACAAGAAAGGGAGAAAATGGGGAAATGGAAGGAAGGACTGAATGAGAGAATAAGAACAAGACAAAGAATAAAATTAATGATGAAATAAAGGTTGGAAGGAAGAAAAATTAAGAAAGAGGTGGAAGAAAAGAAGGAACGAGAGAAAGGAGGAAAAGTATGGAAGAATCAAAGAAAGGAAGGAAAGTTGAGAGAAGGTGGAAAAATGTGGCAGTGATAGTGGAATGAATGAAAGAACAGAACAGAACAGAAAAAAACAAATATGGAAGAGAAAGAAAGAAAAAACAAAGAAATGAAGAAAAAGAAATAAATAAAAGGATGGAAGAAGGACAAGAAAGGTGATGAATGGTGGAAGGTACGGAATCAACAAAGAAGCAGAGGGAAAAGAAGAAGAAGAAAGGGAAGAAAAAGGAAGCAGGGAAGTATGGAAGGAAGGAAGGAAGGAAGGGAGAAAAGAAAAAGGAAAAACAAGACAGAATCCTGGTAGGAAGGAAGGAAATACAGAAAGAAAGAGGTGGAAAAAATAAGGAAAACATAAAAGAGAAATATAAGAAAAGAAAAAAGAAAGAATGAAAAAAGGTGCAGGGTCACTGGAGCATTAAATTAAGAAAGAAAAGGAGGGGAAGAAAGGATGAACGTGATAGAAAACCAAAAGCAAGGAAGAAATAACAAAAGATAAAGAAAGAGGAAGGAAGGAAGGAAGGAACAGAAATCGCAGGAGGTACAGCATCAATGGAGCAGCAGAGGGAAAAGAGGAAAGGGAAGATAGGAAGCAAGGAAAAGAAACGAAAAGCAAGGAAAACTGCAAGCACTGAGAGGAAGTGAAAGACGGTTGATCATGTGACAGTGATCCAGCACAGAGCAGTGCACTGCAGTCCCCAGAGACAGCTCCAGTGACCGCTCCATTCATCTGCTCCCTCACCTCACTGTCACTGCAGCACACAGGTCACCTCAACACCCGCCTAATTGATTCGCCTGTCAAACGCAATGAAGGGTTGGATGTTAATAGGGGTTTTATTTGTCCCGAGGGGGCCCGACCCAACTGCCACAGGACAGTATATTTATCTATCCCCACACACGTGTAATGCCCAGTTTCAAAGCACTCATCTCCAGTTTATCAAGCACCCAGAGTCCCGCCGTAATGATACCCAATGCACCGACCCCTGATAAATGACCTCTCGGCCCAAGGCCACTCGCAGCTTAACTGGAGAGGAGACGTGAGCCAGTAATAGGGGGGCTTGTCTCTGTTTGGGACGCTGATAATGACCTGTGCTGGACTGTAACGGATGGATGTGGGCAGAGGGCGAGGGAACGGCCGAGTTTAAAGGGGTCCTGGAGGACAACAGGAGTGAAGAGGAACAGATGCTTAACCGTGGGGCAATAAGATGGTGCCGTCCTCAGGGAGAGAGCGGGAGACTAAACAATAAACCCTAAACATAAATCCTCCCAATTTTAAATAACTATTTTTGAAACAATGAAAGTAAAACAGCATCTTTTGATATTGCACCTTTGGGGGTCAATAAAAAAAAAAAAAAACATGTCTAAATATGATACAAAAAAAGTTTAAACAAACAAATAAATAAATAAAAATAAATAAAAGCCTTATTTTCAGACAGGCAATTTTTAAGAACAATTGCTTGCTTTAGAGCTATAAAACAGTTCATTTACAAGTTCATTTAAATAACTTTAAAAAAAAATAAATAAATAAAAAAAATCACAATAAAGAAAAAATCACAATAAAATGTTTGTACATTTGTGCAGGTTGTATGACCTGATAGTGAAAGATAACATGGAATATTTATACTAAAATTTGTCACACTGCCAGACCATTTAAAATGGATGAAAGTAATAAAATAATGTAGACAGATTAAAGTAAAAACAATAATAATACAATTTATTTAAAATTTACTGAGAAAAAACCTATTATTTATATTGATATATAGTTTCACATTTATAAATGGTTTGCATAAGACTACATAACTAAACCATATTAAAAATTTGAAAAAAGTTAAAAAGTTAACCCCCCCACAAAACGTATACATATATACATGTACATACATACATACATACATATACATATATACATATACATATATATATACATATATATATATACATATACATATATATATGTGTGTGTGCGTGTGTGTGTGTGTGTATATATTTATATGTATACATGTGTGTTTATATATATATATATATATATATATAATATGTGTATATATATATATATACACATACACACACACACACACATGTATACATATAAATATATACACACACACATATCTATATCTATCTATCTATATATATATACACACACACATACAAACAAAATATGTACATATATAGCTTGTACATATTTGAAAAAATGTTACCATTTACAAACCCTGCCCACCTTATGATTGGACCCAAGACTCACTGAAGCACACCTGTATTTTGTGCTGCTCCCTTGTGATCAGATCACCCAAGACAGATGTTAATACCAGGTGCAATCACAGTCTTTGTAACATGATCTCCAAATTCAATGTGTTTTGCAAAACAGTGTTGACTACGTCTCAACATTTTGGAAATGAAAGGTACATCAGGGATGAAAGGTACAGTATAAACACAGTTACAGGGGGAAGGAAATTGAACAGGTGAAGAACACAGGACCTGAACAAGAAAACACACCTGCATTTTTGAATACTGGATGTGGGTTTTCAGGAGAAGAGAAAGAAAAAACAGCATCAAACTCGATTCAACTGTAGTTTTCACCAAAAAAAATATAGCTCATTAAAACACATATGCACACACACACACACACACACACACACACACACACACACACACACATGCGGACACACACACACACACAGACACACGCGTCCCCTGAGAGCTCCTCCTGCAGAGCGCCATGAAGGATTAAAGCAGGCATCAAAGGGCACGGTGCGGCAGTGAAATATTCAGCAGTCTCTGCGGGAAGCGGGAGCTCCGGTGAATGTGTATCTTGCACATGCACACTAAAGTCAAAGCCGAGGGATTCAGTACCTGAACCCTGTACAGAGAAAGTGTCAGACACATATTAAATATTTAACCAGCTCAACAGCGCTGGAAATGACTCCACACTACGCATATGAGCTCCACAGCTGAGGTGAGACGCTCACAAGGAAATAAAAAGTTCTACGAACTTCAGCAGAATTATTGGAGTAATTAATGATCATTCAGGAGGGAAAACAATTTGTTCTGTGCAGAATATAAAAAGAGTTCAAGAGCAGGCAGTAAATCATTTCTCAGTGAACCTCATGAAATCACAACAAAATCTTAAAAATTTTGAAAAAAAAAAAAAAGTTCTGCACACCTCTGCCATAGGTTGACAGGTTTTAAATATTTGCAAAATGCACTTGTTTTTTTTCCAGTAATAATGATATACAATTTTTAATGGTATACAGACATTTTTATAGATGCAATAAAGTTTTACAAGCTACAGCAATGTAGATATAAATATATTTTCCCTATTTTATTTACAAATAGGAAAGAAAAACAAGAAATGATACCCACACACACACACACACACACACACATATATAGACTCACATTTATATACACACACATTTTATATGAATATTTTACTATTTTGCACAAAATGTACCATTCATAATTTTGCATTGAATATATTTTCATGAAAACTTAGAACTTTTATTCCTCAATTTCCTTTACCATAAGTAAAAGTTAACAAAATAAAAATACAAATATTTTATTAAATAATAATAATAAAAAAAAAAAATCTCACTTATTGCTGCAATTAATTTCTTGTTCATTTTTATTTTTATTTTAGCATAAATTAGAGGCAGTTCAGCAAAAACTACTTCCTTTCTTTATAAATTAAATATATATATTTTTTGCTGCATTTAAGTAATGATTTTTCCCCATTATGGTAAAGCGAATTTGAGAGAAAAATGTGCTCAAGTGTCATGAAAAACAATGCCACAATAAAATAAATTCTCAATGGCCCTTTATAATATATAATCTTATTTTTGTCTTCTGGTTTTGGGCTGAAACATGACCCTGGCCTATTTATGACAGGTTTAGTGAGTAAGAGACAATAACATCAATATTCACAAGGACACAAAAGATTTACCATTTACAGTTACAGTTATTTGAATAATTAATGTTCATCCAGGAGGAAAAATATATTGTGCAGTGCAATATAAAGAACAGTTCAAGAACACACGGGTAGATAAATGTCTCGATGTGCCAGAGAGAACATGAGTGTGGGTGTGAATACACAGACTGTATGTTTTTTCGGGTCACGTAACAAAGAGCAAGTGTGCTCTTTCCAAGCCCGTACGCTTCCATCTCACTCCTTTTCTTCCCTCTTGGCAGGTTATAAGGTGTCTTGCAGAAAAGAAAATGAAGACCTGTGCATTCACACATCAACGCAGGACGACGTGACTTTGAAATATGGATCATTTCAGGAAGCCAAAGAGTAATGAGAGCCCTCTCTGATAGACAGATGGAGAGACACAGTTAGCCCCATTCACCCACCTCAACCCTATTCACACACTAAAGCCCTTTCACACACACAAAAGAGCCACAGAGACCCCGGACTACACTCTGTTTAACTAAAGGAGGGCCAGAGGTGCGGTAAGGTTATCTGACCCACAGCACATGATACAGAGAAAAAAGGTGAAGGAGCAGGGTGGAGATCTGGAGGTTCTTACAAACTTGATGTTGGCCATGGGTAAGTGAAACTTTTAGCTGTGCGACTTACAATATACTTATAATACAAGGACAAACGCCCTGGAGCAATCTGGGGTCAAGTGTCACGCTTCTTTTACAAAAATGTATCATGTCCCATGATGTCTGTTAAATAAAACATGACCGGAAAAGCACTGATTGCTAAATAGGGCTGTCCAATAAAAAACAAAAATTAAAAAAATTAAAAAAATAAAATACTGTTTCAAATTTATGTATTCTTTTAAACTTGTTATTTATCAAAAAATCCTGAAAAAAATGTGTCATGGTTTTCACATGAATATGGAATAGAACAACTGTTTTCAACATTGATAATAATATGAAATGTTTCATGAGCAGCAAATCAGCGTATAAGAATGATTTCTGAAGGATCATGTGACACTGAAGACTGGAGTAATGATGCTGAAAATTGCAGGAATAAATTACATTAAAAAACACAAAAAAATAAAAAATTAAAAAAAAAATAACTAATAACTTACAAATACAACACTTCAATATATAATATATATATTATATATATATATATAAATATAAATATATATAAACAGAAATAGAAAAATAGAAAACTATTATTCGAAATTGTACAATTATTTTACAATATTACTGTAATTTTTTATTTAAAAATGCAGCCTTTGTGAGCATAAAATACTTCTAACGAACAAACAATAAAAATCTTACACAAACGTTTGAAAAAATTATTTAATAAACACATTTTATATATAATATAATGTACTCTAACCTGTACATAAATTCTGAAATAAAGAAATGTAATAATTCTAATAAACATTTGGTACCTTTTACTGTTCTAGTATATCATGCAAACCAAATTCACTTACATTTAAATTTATAAATGTCACAAAAACATTTCCTGAATGTTTTTTAACATTCAACAGGGAATGTTTTAAGAGACACATTGCAAATATTTTCACAACATATTTTCCGTCACGTGCACATCTAACAGAGGCCTGTTCTGTGTATGTGTGCTATCAGAGCTACGGTATGGAAACTACGGTTACTATGCTAAATGTTGTGTGGGTTAGTAACACATTGGTGTTTCAATGGCTGCAGAGTTGATACTTGCAACCTGAGGCCATAACATTTTATAGACTGTAGATGTTAAATCAACAGCATGAAAGTAAGAGTAACTACTGTCTGATTCTCTCCAGAGTGAAGCTTATGTGTGATGCATTTCACAGAGATGCTTTTCTATATACTAGTTTCAAATATTTCGAAGAAAAACATTCACTTGTCCTTCAAAGAGAAAAGAGATATATAATAAAGATGTGAAACACTGGAATCCACCCAAAAGGATCACGCTCGGATATAAAATCGTGATGTTTTAATGAAGAAATTGAATCTGAGGTGAACATAAATCTTCAGAAGCAGGTAAAGGTCTCCTGCTCATTCCTATGGGCTGAATGTATTGTTCCAATCATGGACATGTTTCGGGAAGACTTTGGAAAGAGCCCGATAGAAATCCCTATTTTCATTCTCCTACTGTAAGCCAAAGATCAAAAAGAGGCGGATGAAAAAAGATTACAGAGGAGGATGAGAAAGAGAGCAGCTCACAGGCGGTACCAATTAGCGTTTTGGCATCTGCTTCCCTTTATCGACCTGAGCTTGTGTACTCTACCTCCTTCACCATACCGACGTGAGTTACTGTTCAGAGCGGATTCAGAAATCCACAAACGAGAGGAGTTGAAAAACAGAAAGATATTTTTATAGAGAGCTCAAAGACTGACACAGAACAAGAGAGAAAAGACAAAAGAGACAATGTTTGTTCTACTAGCTTAACTGTAACTGCTTTTATAATAGAAATGTAGTGTTATTTATAATGCTTAGAAAGTCTATTTAAACTTTAAGAGAGAAAGAGACAAACAGAGCAACTGAATTCCAATTTGCTTCAGCGACAGTAGAGACATTTATAATGTTACAAAAGTTACTATTTTTATTTATCGAAAAACTGTATCATGGTTTTTATAACATGCCATCAGAAGAATATATTACAGAGAGATTGGCCGATTTTGAGTTTTTATAACCGATACCGATACAGACAGATTTATTTATAACATTTTCAGTCATATTTTAGTCATCTTAAAAACAAAACGATTAGTATTCTAATTATAAAGTATATCAGATAATGCTTAAATTTTTTTTTTTTTTTAACTGTTTTTACTGTATTTTTGATCACATTAATGCAATCTTGAGCATCAGAAATCTTTTTTCAAAAACAAACACCTTACACACCACAAACCTTAAAACTGTACTGTAAATATTAATATTTAATTACATTTTTTTTTAATTCAAAAATTCTGCCATTGGAAACCATTGCATGCAAATGACTGTTGGAAATATTTGGATAAACTTTATGCAGAATTTTTTGCAAAAGAACAGCACCGAAGTGCTATCTAACATAGCATTTTCAATGCATTATGATTTGAAATCCTCTAATTATTATCTATTTATACTATGTTGTTGTCTGTAGTCATATGTGCATGCGTGTGTATAATACCAGAGAAAAACTGTAAAACTGTAGACTTGGGCAATTAAGGGAATTCATGGCAGAAACAGACTCACTGGATGAAGTATGTGCATAGCTGTGTAACTGATGTCATATCCAAGTACTTCTTCATTCTTATGCTATCACAGGGAATGATGGGAAATGTAGTTTGATTGCACAAGTCAGTCTCATAATAAACCCGCTAAATGAGTCATGTTTTCATGGCACGCTTTATCATTACTCTTTATCAACTGTACACAGAATGCACACAAGACTAAATGGTCAACATTTACAACTACTTATTGTGATCAATAACAATCTGCTTCGGTTGTGATACATTAATTGACAAGCATCCTCTTTGGTAACTTTCTCTAAAAGAAAGACTACATCTTCACAGCGATGTTGATGTGCACTCATTCTAACATGACTTGAACACACAACAACAGATAAAGCATCAATTAAACACCTAATGTGCATCTTTCACTCTTTATTCTGTTGTATTAGCACTACCACTAAAAGCTAGTGCTAAAAGCTTCATGTCTTTAGCAGAAAGTGATAAAGAGAAAGAAAGAAATACAAAATTGCTATTTTTTTTTCTGACCAAAATCACTCCTGAACTCTTAAGTAGAAACTTGAAGGAAGGCAGCACTATTCACACAGGTCTCCATTCAGTCTGCCAAAAGAAGTGGCTGCTGGGAGGGGAGAGATTAAAATCAGCCGCAGTCTGAGAAGAGGGTGGGCGACACTACAATCAACTGAGCCGTGCACCTTATATCGCTTGTAAGGAGTCTAGGGCAAAGGTTTTAGTAGTCAACAGGAAAAGGGGGTAAGTGTATAAATGCCCATGTGAGTGAGAAAGAGAGCCAGGGTGATAAAGGCTATTGTCTTAACCTTTCTATATTGGGTGTTGCCAGGGTCAGAGAGAATAGGCACTTACAATGGACAGGATGTCATATAAATGGGCAGTTGTTATTTTTTTCCCTCTGAGTTTCATGGATATGAAGAAGGTAGAAGGAACAACACAAAGCATAAATATATATATATATATACAAAAAATCCACACAATGAGGAATCTATCTCTTTCTCTCTCTATACAAAAAATCGGACAGATTGAGAAATCTCTTTCTCTCTCATATCAGTATATATACAAAAAATCCACACAATGAGGAATCTATCTCTTTCTCTCTCTATATATCATATTGTAATATAATATTTTCAGGTATATTAGATATAGTAATGGACAAAAATATCGGCACCCTTGGTAAATATGATCAAAGAAGGCTGTGAAAATGAATCTGCATTGTTAATCCTTTTGATCTTTTATTTTAAAAAATTCACAAAAATCTAACCTTTCATTGGATAATAAGAATTTAAAATGGGGGGAAATATCATTATGAAATTAATGTTTTTCTCAAATACACACTGGACACAATTATTGACACCCCTAGAAATTATACATTTAAAATATCTCAGAAGTATATTCCCATTCATATTCACAATTTTGAGCACTCCAGGGTGATTATGAACATGGAATTATCCACCCGGCTTCCTGTTTCACAGAAATATAAATATGAGGGAAAACTAAGCCCAAATTCCCTTAATCATCCATCACAATGAGAAAAACCGAAGAATATATTTCTGATGTGCAGCAAAAGATAATTGAGCTTCACAAATTAGTGAAGTGGCTTTAAGAAAAGAGCTAGGAGCAGTGAAAATTCCCATTTCCACCATCAGGGCAATAATTAAGAATTTCCAACAAACAGAAAATGTTATAAATCTGCGTGGAAGAGGACGTGTCTCTATATCGTCCTAATGCACAGTGAGAAGGAGAGTTTGAGTGGCGAAAGACTCTCCAAGGACCACAGCTGGAGAACTGCAGAAAAAAGTTGAGTCTCGGGGTCAGAAAACTTTAAAAAAAATTGTCAAACAGCACCTACTTCACCACATGTTGTTTGGGAGGGTTTCAAGAAAAATTCTCCTAGCTCATCCAAAAACAAACTCCAGCATGTTCAGTTATCAGACACGACTGGAACTTCAAATAGGACTGGCTTCTATGGTTAGATGAAACTAAAAAAAATTGCTTTTTAGCAGCAAACACTCAAGATGGGTTTGGTGAACACAGGGATAAAAAGTACCCCATGTGTCAATGAAATATACTGCTGTATTTTTGATGTTGTGGGCCTATATTTCTGCTGGAGGTCCTGGACATCTTGTTTAGACACATGGGATCATGGATTCTATCAAATACCAACAGATAAAAAAATCACTAAGTGACTGACTCTTATAATGGACCATGTTTGGATCTTCCAAACCGTTCAATAATCCAAACACACAACCTCAAAAACAACACAAAAAATGGGTCACTGAGCTCAAAACCAAGCTTCTGCCTATGGACATTCCAGTCTCTGACCTGAGACACTGTAGAAAAATGAAGACCTGAACTGAAGAGAAGAAGCAACCAACCATGGAGCTGGAACAGGAACTGAAGGTGATTCTGGAAGAGGTGTCTCTGATCTCGTCAGGTGTTCTCTAACCATCATCCGGCATTATAGGAGAACAAAGAGCTGTTAAACTGGCAAAATGGAACACCTGAAACAGGGTGCCGGTAATTGTGGCAATATGTATTAGAAGAAAAAACATTTATTTCATAATGATATTTCCACCCCCCCCATTTTAAATCCTATTATCAATCAGGTTAGATTTTTGTGATTTTTAAAAAAAAATAAAAGATCAAAAGGTCTGGATACATTTTCACAGCCTATCTTTGATATATACCAAGGGTGCCGATATGGCTATAACTGGATATACAAATACCGCTTCGGTGCCTGTATATATATATATATATATATATATACTTATATATATATAATATATAGATATATACTAGATATAATATATTATAGGAGTATATATAGTTTATACTTACATCTATAGACATATCCTGACACACATAAAGATATATATATTATATACAGATATACATATATATACACATATTACATATCACATAACTATACATATATATAATACACATAACCACACACACACACACACATATATATATACACACACATACTATATATATATATAATATAATAATATATAGATATATATACACACCACATTTATACACACATATTTATATACTATATATAGATATATTTTATATATACATATACCACACACACAAATATATATATATTATATATATATATATATACGCTATATATATATATATAACCTAAACATACATATATATGATATTTATATATATATATATATACTATCTATATTGTATGTAGTGTGTATATATATGATGTATATATATATATTATATACATCTATATATATATATACACTAATATATACATACATATGTATTATATATTTATATACACACATATATATATATATACACACCATATATATAATACACTACACAATATATATACACACACATAAAATATATATATATCATATATACACACACATACATATATATATACACACACACCATACATATATATTACACACACATACATATAATATACTAATAACCCCCTCAGTTTTTACTACAAAACATCACAAACCTACCTCAATATGAGAAGATGTGTAAAATGTGTAAATATATACCTATCTACTAAAACTTATATATTTATTAGATTTTCAATATATGAAAAGTAAATGTGTAAATATACCTATATACCTATAAAATATATATATATTAGTATAATATAAGCTTAAAATTTATGATCTAATAAACATAATGAATGGTTAAGTCATGTGAGGTCACGATAGTGTGTGGTGTCTCGTGTTTGCATTGTGCATGTAAAATCCCTGGTGTGTATGGTGAACAACAGCCTGGCCAACAGCAGAAACACTATGTTGCTTGTTTCACGGGTAATTAGATTCATGCAACTGTCCTAGTTCTCATTATAGCTAATTCTCTCTCTTTCTGGCTGCTTGGACCCAAGACTGATGGATTGAGGGGGGCCGCGGTGTGGTATGTAACTCGTGGCCCGGTGCGGGGAAGGTTAGTGTTTAACATATGTGCGTACACGTAAACAAACACCGGCTCCGTTTGACGTCCTGTCAGCACAGACCTCCGTCTTTCTAATACCAGATCATCGATGTCTGCCATATGTTTCCCTTCACCTTTTCAGAATGATGCTAAGCAGTTTTTTTTTTTTTTTGTTTTGTGTTTGAGGTTTAAGATGGAAGGAAGGAGGCGGGGGAAGAAGGTTTTTGTGCACAATTAGCAGGCCACGGCTACACGATGACCTCTGACACGAAAGGAGAAAAGAGTCATTCAAAGCCAAGAGGGGGCTGTCTGACGGTCATGGCCGAGGGTCTGTGGAACATACCCAGACATGGGCCGCTAATTAATGTACCTCCACGCCCGCCACAAGCCGCCACTCCCCCCGGTCAAGGGTCACCTTGCAATCACTGACAAGTGCAGGTAGTGTCCTGCCCCTGGAAAGACGACACAAAGATTCCCAGACGATTCTCTTCCAACACTCCCTCTCCTGTTGGGCCACTCCTCCCCACTCCTCCAGCACTCGCAGTGATTTCTACCCCCATAACCGCCCCCCATCTCCTCCTTCAACAGAGGGCAAAGTGTTTTTGTTCTTTCACTCTGCGTCTTAAACACGCAAAGCAGACTCCATCCCATTCATGCACTCAATGAAAGGAGGAAGCACAAAAAGGGGGGATATAATGAAACACTATAATGCAAAGGAATAAGCAATATATTGCTTATTTCTTGGCATTATAGCATTACTTTATATCCCCCTTTTTTTACTCCTTTCATATATTAAATTATATTATATATATATATTAGGGCTGTCAATTGATTACATTTTTTATCTAAGTAATCACACCCTTTTTCTGTGATTAATCGCGTACTTCATGAAATTAAGCATAGACCATTTATCTTGTTTAAAAATTTTATTTTGTCATCATTTGCTATATCCAGCAAAGTAAACAAAAAGATTGAAGGGTGATTCTCAAAACTCTGTATTTTCTGCAAGCTTTTTTCAAGATAAATTTAGATGTCTTTCCAAAAAAGGACACTTAGAAACTCCAAGAGGACACCAAAGAATCAAATGATATAAAGGAGCCCATATAAGCACATATGAAAGAAAAAATAAATGAAATTTATAATGTGTGTACAATACAACAGCAAAAAGCTTTTTTACATTTTAGAGAAGTCAAGTTGTGAAACCGAACAGGACCACATGGTGATGCGAAAAAAAAAAAAAAAAACCAACCGCCTGCTGACTGCATATGTATTACAGTACACGGATCCATTCAGAATAATTAAACATAGCAACGTACACATGACAAATCAAAACATTATCGTGAATGTGTGTGGAAACAATGTGAACATACAGAATGTCTGTGCCTGTGCATAAACACAATGTGTGATCAGTGTGACAAGAGCACTTATACATGCATTATTATAACGGACGCGTGCTTACTGTGCAACTCCTGTATCCCACCGCAATCATCTTTACTTTACTTTAATAGTTACTTAAGCTACTTTAATACTTTACTTTTGATTGCATCCATCAAAACTCTACTAGTGAAACTGGTTATCCAGCTGAGAAAATGTAGTTTGCGTCTCATCTGGCCAAACAGTGGTGGGATGTGTTGACAATCCATTCAGTCTGTACTTCACACAGCGCAACGTTTGAGGGCCTGCGCTCTTCAGAGAAAATCACAGAATATGACAGAGCTCATGTTTAAAAGCGAAACACACTGGAATGAATAATTCACTGGAAGCGCAACGCAAGTCTCTGTTCTCTCTGCAATCTCTGATGTAATCAGCCTGGTCTCCTTTATATTAGCTCTGTTTTGGATGGATTGTTTGAATGCATTCGTTTACTGGATCATTGGACTGAAAACTTCCCCGGAGTTTAGCGGCTTAAAATGATCTGATCCCAAGTAGAAGCAAAATTGGGTTAAAGGGTTAGAATAGAAATTGTGCTTCAGTAGTTTTGCGTTAAATTATTTCAATGCGTTAAGTATTGTAAAATTAATTGCATGCATTAACGTGTTAACGTTGACAGTATATATATATATATATATATATAGTGTAAATATAGAATGTATTATAAAAACTAGTAAACTTATACAGTGGTTTAGAAACAATTGCTCCTTTAAATATATTCAGATTATATGAGTTTTGCTTAGGGATAAAACTCTATATAATATCATAGGGATATACTATGCTAATTACAATTTATTATATAAACTATTTATTTCTAATATATTTCTCTATATATAAGGAGCTGTAACATATGACTTTATGTTTGTTTGCTAGGTATAATGCTAGTGATATTAAATACATTAAATTCTTCCATCTAAAACTACCTCTAGCTTCTATCGATCTATCTATCTGAAATTTGTATGAATTTAATTTTTTTTAAGTAGTGTTTTTGACCACAAATACATGAAAATGAATTTCCAAAAGGAAAAAAGTATGAAAATAAAAATGTAATCTTTGGAAATAGTTCTATTTAGGTTTTACAGACATTTAAAGGGAGTGAGGGAAGTGGGAGACCTAATGGAAAACAACCAACCAACACAGAATTAATAAAGATTATAAAAAAAAAAAAAAACAACAACAACAAAAAAAAAAAAAAAACAAGTAAGCACATTTCCAGCAAATCCTAATTAGCCCTGAAGAAAACCAAACACTAAGACCCATTTATTGAAGGCTAAATAATTAATGCATGAGGGAATACAAACAAACATCGCGAAGCTCGATTCTGAAACAGACGTAATCTCAAACTTTCCCTGTCGTTTGTGGTTTATCAACCGTGTCTGACCGGATGCTGATGGATAAATGTGTGTGGGGGTAAAAGTAGCTGTACTTCAGGGACAAAACTGTAAAGCCTCCTTTTGTGGACACCCTGAAATGTAAACAGTAATCATAAATAAAGTAAAAATAATGTTTTTATACTCTTCAGTCATTACAATTAGCTTTCTATAAAACTATAGTCTATACGGTCGTGTGTGTGTGTGTGTGTGTGTGTGTGTGTGTGTTTGGCATGTGATCTCAAACAGTAGCTGCTGTCATGCCCCTTCGCCTGATGGAGAGAATGTGATGGAGTAACCCATGGAGAGCAGGGGGTCGCATGATGAGCCAATGATGGAAGAATGGAGTGTGTAAGCGTATACGTGAGAAGGGCTGCGGGAGGTTTTTGAGGGGGAGCTCTGTGCCCCGTCACACTCCGTGGGGCAAAGGTGATGACAAATGCGCCATTTAAAAGGGGGATCTGTGTGCTGAGTGACTTTGCGTGGGGAAGTGGTTATCACACACACACACACACACACACACACACACACTAGCAACACACACACCCACACACACACACACACTTCACAGATAGAGAAACCTCCCCCCTCAGCCTGTAGCTCCATAAAGTCTGTATGAAGTCCGACTGCCTAAATCCCCCAGTATCAGTAACCTGACTACATTATGAGCCCCGCTTTAAGCCCATGGCTCAGTCGGGGAACCGTAGCACGCTCGGACTGTAAGTCCAACACCTGGTGCCACCATTTCACAGTTTCCTAAACTAAAATGACCAAATCACTAGGGACACATAACCCTCACACCTTCACTTCTGAACGATTCTCTCAGTATGAGTCCAAAATCTGAACACAAATCCAGCCAACCTGCTCTAGTCACTTTTTGGGAATAGCAGACTATGAAGCTTCAAATTATATTATTAAACCTTGATGTGTAGCTCATGCTGGGACATTCATGCAATGGACATGAATTGCGGCTAAAATCATGTGGCTTAATCATGAATTTTATCTAATGGAAGACAAAACAGGTTAAAAGCTCCTGGTTTGCTGTGCTAAAAAAAATTATAATGATTATCACGACTAAAAATTATAAACAGAAATATTACTATTGTAATTTTTCAGTGTAAATTTTTTTTAAGAAAAATTATTAAAATAAATAAATATTATATAAGGTTTTATTTTACAGTACAACTGTAAAAATACAATAATATTTTATTATAATATAACTTTTTTTTTCACTATAAAATAACTTTTGTGCAATGGAAAAGTTCCATGGATGTTAAAGTACATCATGGAACCATTGATGTCAATTACAAACCTTTATTTTTAAGAGTGTATGATGATTCTGGTAGAAACTTAGCTAAAAATTTGCAAATTGTTGTAAGGGTTAAGGTCCTGCTCAACTGTCAGTTTTTGAAATTACGATGAAGCTACAATATGCATGGAATGTCAGTGCACTTAAAATAACGGGATTGGATGTCTCGAATTCAATATTTTCCAGCAGTTATCAAACGTATGCAATAATCTGGAAGTGCTAGAGAGAAGCGATCATTTCTCTCTCTGGTTCTGTGAGGTCTTATTCCACAAACTATCAATCACTCTATGTGCAGATAAGGACTGAGGGAGACCGATATTATGAATGGCTCAGGATTACTCTCACTGCATTTAAGAACAGTGGAAGAGGATAAGTGTCTTTGTGCGTGTGTACGAGAGAGCACCGGAGCAAGTGCCTGTGGACGGAGGGGGATTTTCACATTATCGTACAGAACTGGACGTGGACTGAGGGCGCCGGGCCAACACAAACGAGAGAAGAGCCTGGCGCCTGCACCACCAGCCCGTTTGAGCCACAGAGAAATATTTACCCAACACAGCCAAACTCTCACAGCATCCAGACGAGCGCTGAATACACTCGAGCAAAATCATTCAAGATCTGGATGATTGCTATTTAGCTATTTTGCCTACTTTTGAAACTTGGCATTGCTGTACTTCAACCAGCGTTAGCTTCATCAGATCAATAAAGATTCAGTATTTTTGACAATTTTGTAAGTCATATTAATTGTCCATAATAAACTAAATAACTGAAATAATTAAAAAAAATCTTTAAAACAAATATATTTATAAAAATATTTATTTGGAAATAACTTGTCGTGTCATCAATTATATATATATATATATATATATATATATATATATATATATATATATATATTTTATATATATTTTATATATATATATATAATATATATTTTTTTTTTTGTTTTTTTTTTCACAAAAATAAAACAAAGAGTTTTTATGTAAAATTGTAAAAAAAATTGTAAAAATTGTAACCTTATTATTGTTATATTAATTGTGAAATATACAGTAGTCAACATTTGCAGTGGATCAAAAAAGTAATCAAACGTTGTCCCATGTATGCATGTATAATATATATTATATATATATATATATATATATATATTATACATTATATATATATATATATATATCTATATATATTATAGTATGGATAAATTAATTTATTTA
The DNA here is from genome assembly GCF_018340385.1 of Cyprinus carpio. Lineage (NCBI taxonomy): Eukaryota > Metazoa > Chordata > Actinopteri > Cypriniformes > Cyprinidae > Cyprinus > Cyprinus carpio. Next base: position 10,329,527 of record NC_056603.1, read on the forward strand.
CATATGATTATATATTTTATTCACCAAAAAAAAAAAAAAAAAAAAAGAACTTGCCGATGATTACCATTATGACTTTCAATTAACCAAGGAAAGATTTTAAATGAATGATGAAGAAGACCTTCCCAAAAGACCACCAAATTTCACTCCAGTTTTCATAGGTAAGGATATACATCGAAAATGCCATTAACAGTTTTAAATACTGTTTTTGTTTTTAACTGCAAAATCAGTCATAGCTTGGCATCCTTCAGGCAAATATTTATTGTGCCCACGAAGACATGCTTGAAATACTCTTCTGAAGTTTAAAGGGATTGAATCTCATAGAGTGTGTTTAAGAGTATGTCTTAACCCCAGGGGAGTGGCGCTGGTCTTACGCCCAGATTGACTAGCAGAAGGACTCACCCCATCTGAACTGCATCACACGACCAGACGGGTCAGGCCTTCGGGGAGATTACTGCTTTAAAAAGCCAGACAGACACCCCCACCCTTCTCCTTAATACCCAAACCTGAGTACCACGACCCCTCACACAGCTTTCACTCAGCGTGCCGCATCTGAAGGCATTCATCAACCCGCCTGAGTGACACGACCACTCTTATACTTAATATCCAAGAACACCAGCGGCTTGTTGAATGCTTGTTCGGAAACGTTTAGTTTTTTTTAAATTATCTAAACATAAGGGTCTTAGTCGATCGAAGCCGATGCATATGACAACTGTTGAGTCTTTTTTCATCTCAGTTCATATTTTCTTGTCATTTAATTTCAAAGGTTTTCATCGTTTTGTGTGAGTTTGTTTGTGGAAGTGGCTCTCTGCGGTCAGGCCAGGGTCTGATCTCGTGGAGCAGACAAAAGCACCAGGATGTTCCTGAACAAAAGGCCACTTCCTGAAAGATGTCTGGGTTCTCTGTCGCTAAGAAAACAGTAGCTGGCTTAAAAAACAAAACAAAAACAAAAACAAAAAATTATGGCATTTGAACCTTTATCATTACATCTGAATTTGGTTCTTAGTTCGCTATAATAACTTTATTTAAACTTTTCCATAGTTCCAGGTATAAGATATACACTATGGTGCAAAAGTTTGAGGGCAGTAAGACACCATTTATTTATTTTATTTTAGTATTTTATTGATTGATTGATTGAAATAAAACTAATAAAGGAGTAATGGCTGTTAAAAACTCAGCTTAACTATAAAAGGAATAAATTGCATTTTAAGATATATTAAAATAGAAATTAGTTATTTTAAATTGTAATACTATTTGACAGTACTCCTGTTTTTACAATATTTTGTTCAAACAAATGCATCCTTGATATTTTCTTTCAAAAACATTTGATAAATCTTATCGACCCAAAACATTTAAACAGTAGTGTACATCAACTTTCCTGAAACATGTACATGTATTGTAACAAGTTTTTTCCTCTTGTTGCAGTTTTTAAGACTTTTATAGGTTTAGGCAGCTAACTTTGACTTCTCAACACGTCACCCTGAACCAAAGACAGGTGCGTTTAACACTGCTACATGTCAAACAGATCATTTCAAATAGCTGATTGCATGATGCCAGCATAGTGTTGTGAAGCATGTTCTGGCCTAGAACGACAGGCCTATAGTTCTGTTAGAGAATTTCATGCCCTTTGTCAATGATAAGTTCCTATCAGTCAACCGCACTCAAACCCACATGCAGATATATGTCCATAGTTCATCATCATCATCATCATCAAAAAAAAAAAAAGGTTAGCCATGATTTGACTAATCCATGTGACTCATGACTTGAGAAAAAAATGGAATATAAATATAATAAAATTATCTAAAAGTATTATACTTTATATTGAATCTGAAAATATAAATATGAAAGCTAATTCAATAAATATTAATACTAAAGCAACACTACGGAGCCCCGCACATGGCATACAGGAAAAATAATAGTAGGCTAAATCATGCGCACAATTTACTAATTTGTTCCCTCGATTTGCTAAATCATGCACATGATTTATAAATCGAGGGAACAAATTAGCAAATTGAAAGAATGAAATAGTAATCGTGGACACGATTTAAAAAATTTTCTTGCATGTCATGTGCAGGCCTCCATACAACACTGATTTGCTGATAAAACTATAATAGGTTTATAATGAAATGAAAGTTAAGGTATTGACTTTTCATTTTTTTTATTTTAAGGTAAACTATTATTTAAAACTTAATGCTAAATTACTAAGTAAATGATATTAGTTCTCACATAAGCAATGTATTTCTATAACATAAGCTGCACATCTGATTTTCACTATATGATCAACAGACTTGGTTCATGCAAAACTACAATATAATTTTTTTTTTCAACTTACTTTAAACAATGCTAAATTACTAAATAAGTGACATTACTTTTATAAAAATACAAATGTATTTTTATTAAATAAACAAGAGGAAAAGATATCGAAAACAATTAGCTGCACATCTGATTTTTCCAAACAGACTCGGTTTATGCTGAACCACAATATATGAAATCCTCTTTTTTTAATATCTCAAAGAGATAAGATTCTTGTGTAAAGATGTATTTGATTCCCGGAGCGTGTCTGCGCATGATGTGTTCCCATCAATACAGCCACTGCCAGGTCTATCTACATCACGCTTTCTGATTTCTTTATGCATTTCTTCTCTTTTTCTGACACCCGTCCTCTCGCTGTCTCTGTCACCGTTTGTCTCTGTGTCTCAAAGTATGCCATTACTGTCTCCATCTGTCCATCAAGATAGCTTTATGGATATCTTTCTTTTCTTTTAGACCGCTTTCTCTCCATTTTCACTCTCGGGAATGAGTCAGCAGCGCTCGAGGCGAACGGCCTGTCTGCCCTCACGATATTCAGCGAATGGCTGACTTATGTTACACATTCGATGGTGTGACAATATGGTAATACAAATTAGCCGGCTTCTCAAATTTCTCGGCCAGATGAGACACATGCCACACCAGGGCCACCCAAATGCTCTTATAGCAAGACTTAATGTTGCCCGTCAGACCGACCACCTCATGGCCATCTGCGTGTGTGTGTGTGTGTGTGTGTGTGTTGAGTTATCAGTATCCACCCGCCGGGCCCCTCCTCCCCATTTCCCACAAGACCCCACGCTGTCACAACAGACATTTAGCAGCTTTCACGTTAAAGGGCCACGGGGGGCTTGCTTCCTTCCTTCTCCACTTCCTCCCTCTGTTTTCCGCTTCCCCACTGTCTGTATCACTATATTTTGCGGGATGCCCTCTACAACGCCCTCTTTAACTTCATTTCACAGCTAATTATAGATAAAAACAAGACAGCACAAGAGGTGAATCTCACAATGGCTCTTAAGAGGGAAAAAACACACAGGAAAACAAGTCTAAGGGGCAAGATGTAAAAATAGAAAATGCCAGGAAGCATTAAAGATGTTGTGCGGGATAATTATAGTTCAGGGCCATTTTATCTTTTTAGATGGATGTTAGGAAAACAGGAAGTAGGGCAGAGGTGCAGCTAAATGGGCTGCCCAATAGAGCGCAAGGGGAGCGATTCCCACAGCAGCGCTAGAAAAACACACAGGTTCCAAGAGGATCAGAGCATCCGAGGAAATTCAACCACACAGGGATGGAGTATGGGAATGACGCAGAGGTGCTTTCTCAGGCCGCTGGTTTAGTATAGTGTGCTGTGGCACAGAAATGACATCAAAAGAGCTTTAGAAAGTTCATATGGATTCAAAATTTACAGTACTTTAACTATTAATTTTCTTAGCATGTTGTTTCTTGGTATTTGCTACAGAAATTCCATAAGATTACTTTTATACAGCAAGGATGCATTAAACTGATTAAAAGTGACAGTAAAGATATTTATAATGCCACAAAGGATTTATATTTCAAATAAATTCTGTTCTTTTGAACTTTCTATTTATCAAATAATCTTGAAAAACAAAAAATGCATTACGGTTTCCACAAAAATATTAAGCAGTACAATTGTTTTCAAAATTGATATTAATAAGACATGTTTACTGAGCACCAAATCAGCATATTAGAATGATTTCTGAGGGATCTTGGACACTAAAGACAGGAGTAATGATGCTGAAAATTCAGCTTTGCATCACTGGAATAAATTACATTTTAAAAAATATAAAAATAGAAGATAATTCTTTTAAATTTTAATAATATATCACAAACTTAATAAAAATAAACTTAATGCATAAGAGACTTCTTTTAGACAACTTGCCCATATATGCCACCTCAGAAACCTTTCCTGCTGATGTAACTTTGTAAAATTGTATGGAAAGGACAGAAATGATGCAATGATCAGTAGTGAATAATAATATCAGACCATGATAACTGAATCAGATACCCATGGAAAGGATCAAGTTCTATCCTCCATTATTGCCCACTGAGAACTAGTCATATTACAGAAGTTGAAGGTGTTATGAATGCCGCCATGTTGTCTTCAAAGCAAAACTGGCATCATTATTGTAAACTCAAACCTGGAAAAACCTAAATCACTGATGCAAATTCTCTTAGTCTGTTAATTGTTAAAAATATATGTTTGACATCATCAAACACTGATAAACAAACATAAATCATCAAAAACAGAATGATGACGATGACAACGATGATAAATACAGAAAACAAAGCAAAGAGAAAGCATTCTGTCAACACAGTATGTGATTTTGATACTAAGCGATTGATCTTAAAATGTAAAAACACAAGAAATGTGTGAGGAACTTACCATGGCGCGCCATATATTCGAAAGCCTTTGACGGTGACGTCAGAGTCCTGCAGGTAAACACAGTTTGTCAGGAGAGACTGAACATTGTCAAAGTCCTCGGGTTTCAACTTGGACACGGAGGGAAAGCGATAGTAATCCTGCTTGACCAGCTCCGACATGAAATCCTTATCGAAGGTCAGCTCATGATTCCCCGCGATCACCACTTTAAACTCGTATGGCAGGCTGCCTGCAACACCACAGAAAAACATACATGTTAAAACAGAACATTAACCCTAGATTTTCATATTCAACAAATAATGGCAACTAAAGCACTGGTTTGGAAGAACTGAGACAATATACAAGTTGACATTTTTACAATAGTAGTGCAACCTAACCATGCGCCTACAGAGAAATCTCATTGGTCCAAAATCTTACACCCCATAACTGCATGCTAAACATCACATATCTTCTGGTTGGACACTGTTGCACACTAGTTTGCATTCACCACTGACAGACATATTTCTTGTCAATGGAACTCACGTCTGGTCACATCTGAATTTTTCACTAAAAATGCTCTGTTGAAATTCATGTGAGGTTATTGCAATCCTGAGGAAAAGTCAGATAATGAAAAACAGGACTCTGCAAGTAGAAACAGGCCATTACAACAAAACATCTTTCTTTACCTCTCTATTCAGGCTACTGTCTATGGCTGGATATTGACTACAAGAACCTAAAGCTAAAACATATCAGAAAGACTTTTAGTCAAGGTTAAAGGTACTGTCCGTGTCTTCCAAGCCACTATGGCCTTTCTTTTTCCTTCTACAGAAAGTGTGCCTGTGCTCAAAGGTCAACGGCCAAAAATTTTTTATTGTAGTTGATGGATGGCTTTTTTTTTTTTTTTTTCTTCATTTCTTCATCCTTCATCACAGCAAAGCTCTTTTGTGCTGGTACATCAGGAAAATGCAACAGGGGAAGTTGTTCTTCACAGAACTCAAGCAAAAAGAGCGACCCTCTCTCTGTATATGACAGGAAAACACACAGACCGTCTCTCAGGGGATTGCATAACACATGTGGAACGCTTCAAATGCCGAGTGAGTTTGAGAACAAAACAACTCACAATATTTCACCTACCAAAACAGATGAAACAAGGTGCTTTTCAAAGCAAAATGGGGCTAAAAATGAAAAAGCAAAGACATAGTAAGTGTCAAAATCTGGTGTGATCAGAAGCTGTATAAAAGGTGCTCTTCGCAGCACATTATTTGTTCTCTTTTATGAAAGAAAACAGTGTGAAATAGCCACTTTAATAAAAGCTTTTCACAATTTAAATGGGAAGTGTGTCTTTTTTGGAAAACAATAAAAACCTATTAAATCTTGAACTGTAAAGGCATCTGAAAGGAGCAAAACGCTTGACCGAAAGTATAAAGAAAATAAAAAGATAAACCGATTTAAAAGTAAACACTTTCCCAGCAGTTTAATTTGCTTTCTTGCTCCTTCCATGTGCTCGGCACTATATAGACTGGGATATATCATAAATCCCAATCTAATCTAATAACAGGAGACCATCTCTCATCTCCGCAGTCCGCAGTCAGCCAAACGCCATCACGGATCCATTTACATGGAGCTTTCCCGTCGCACAAAACCGAATCACAAACCCCCGGCGGACGAGCTTCATGCCAGCCTCTCCATGGCGGAAAAAGGCCTAGAATGCAATTACCTCCCCACCGACTGCATCTTCTGCGTCCCCGCAGGGATTTTTACAACATTTTATTGCCATCAAAATGTATTTTTCGAAGAGGACTGCGGATATAAACTCTGTTTATTACTTTGAAGAAGCTACGGAGGAACATATGGGAAGGTATGTGGCATATGGGAAAGCGCTTACAGTCAAAGGGTTTTGGGTTTAGCCTCAGATTTTAAATATGATTTACATCAGAGGACCGGCGCGGGGCACAGTTTGGCAATCGCTGCGCGTAATGAATGTAAATCAAATTAGTGAAAATAAACTACACACCGTAAACATCTGAAACTGAAGGATGACTGGTAGGGAACATGTGTATTTTGTTGAAAACAGAGCGGTGCAATCACATTTGTCAAGTTTTTCGAACCGCTGCGCAAAAAAAAACATGTGGGATTTGATGAATAGAATTAAAAACAAAGAGCACATGGCACCAGAAAGCCCAACAGCACACATCACCAAACATTTAATCATAAATTAAAGCAATAGTTCGCCCAAAAATTAAAACTCATTATTTACTCTTCATTACGTTTTTCCAAACTAGCATGACGTCTTTTCCTCTTTCATGTCAACACAAAAGATTCATTTTTTAAAGAATATCCTGGTTACTCTTTTCGTATAATGAAAGGAAATGAGAACCAGGGGTGTCAAGCTCCAAAAAAGGTAAAAAAGCATCATACAAAGGATCATAAAAATGGTCCACATCATGACAATCTTCTTTGTAAATTACACTTTTTTTTATAAGTCCAAGTTCCAATTAATCAGTTTATTTTTGTTCACAATACCTGTTTTTGAAAGATTTTTTCATGAATCTGGCCAATCCACAAAACAATGTATGACAAGTAAAAAATTTAGAAGAGATGTTTTGATTTTAATTTAGTGTCTGATTAAGCCACAGTGTTATGCTATTTTTTTAGCTTATTGCTTTTGCAAAATAGCAGCATAATTAATAATTAATATTTACATTAAACAATTCGTCATTCGTCAAGTTGCTCATTGAAAGATTTCAGAGACTAAATTTATCTTTTCTATCTTTATCTTTTACAAAATGTAATGATGTTCTTGAGAGAAATACCAATGGGTGATTCACGAGTCACATGTTTCCAACGAATCACTTGAGTCTGAATGATTCGTTCATGAATCTGACTAATTTGATTCTTGAGTTGTCACTGACTCAATGTTCAGATCTCCACAGAAGATTTTTAGCAAATAAGAACTCATGAATCATATGAACTAATATTAAGACAGTTTTATGTTTCTTTTGTGTGCTTTGAGAAGCCTATTGTAAAGAGCAGGATATTCTTCAAAAATAAACCTTTCCTGTTTAAAACAAGAACAAAAGTCATACAGGTTTGCAATGACATGAGAGTAAGTGAATAATAACAGGATTCTCATTTTAAGGCAAACTATCCCTATATCTCAGCATTGACTGTTTAAAAAAACATGCAAACACTTTATTTTTCCACCCTCACAACATTGCAAAACAAAGGAACAAAGCTGATCTGTTGGACATGGGATCTATCAGCTGTCCTGCATTGATCAAAGAAATACCCAGTGAACTCAGACAAACGAAGTCAAGACCTAGGAAAGCTCCTTATTTACGGTGCACAGATCCATGTTTGCATCCGTGAATCCCACACGGAGAAGTACAGGTCAGATCTCACGGGCAAGATATCGAGCAGAACTGAACTTTAGCAAAGAAACCTCATTCCCACCGAGCGATTCCTGAGAATCGATCCCACTTATCAACAAAAACCATGATCAATGACAACGATTAGCAGCTGGGCTTTCTGTGCCAGAAAACAAACAAAAGTGAGCTACGCTTCACGAAAATGCATAGTGAATGAGGCAAACACAAAAAAAAGAGAGAGGAATGACAAAACCGGCAGTATTTAAAAGCTCTAAAATAAACAACACCAATTTCCCTTGCAAGTTTAATTTATCGAGGCCTTTTATGTGTTTTTTTTTTTTTTCTGTATCATTTAGCCCCTACTGCTAAAGAACAAAGAAGTGACCTTGGAAAGAAACGCAAGCATTTATGTTGTGGGACTCTCCAGAAAATACTGTATAACCGGAATGCTTTGGCTGAGACAATGAAAACACAAAGATTCTTTTTCCCGAAGATGCACTTCAGGCTCATCTGAGCAACTTACTTTCTGAGTTAGTCAAAAGGCTTATATAAACTACTCCATCATCGCGTCATGTTCGAGGGAACGATTTGTTTTAAACTGACTAAACTCTCTCCAAACATGGCTTTTGACAGAAGACAGCTTTCAGCCATCATGAGGTTATCTATCAGCACCCAGCTGTGTGTTTACAACAAAAAGCGATGATGTGGAAAATAATTTCATCGTCAGGTTTCCTTTGAGACGTGAATAATAAGAAAGTCGGAGCGTTCTCCGACCACCAGACACTTCAAAAGCTGCCAGGTGTCACATGCCAGATACAAAAATAAAAAAGTAGCGTCAAGTATGTTGATAGATGAAGGGATGGAAAGATTTGCTGACAGCTCTCTCCGTTTCTTCCCTTCTGATGCACTATTTTAACTGTGTGTGACACAGGAGGTGCGAAGGATAAACTAAGAGCCTGTGACATCAAAAATCAGGCCCCTGCAAATACAAATACAAGTGTCACAGAAACTCCTCTGAAATTGCAACTTGCCAAGATTTAAGTCACTTGTTATTTAAATGACCAACCAATAGTAAAATGATTTACTATGATTTTCTATTCTACAAGCTTCAGAGATCTTGTAGTAAGCATCTTACTACACTAAACATATATCTTACTACACTACAACATATTGGAGAAAAAAATTTAAAAGAGCAGCAGCAATTGTTTTGTGGGCCCAAAAATTAGGATCTGAATACATACAAAATACTAAATGATAAAACCTAAAAACTGTACTGAAAACAATGACAAGCTAAATATTTCACCAAATATTTTGGTGGAATAATAGAATTTTGCAAACACTATATGAGTGATGACTGACATATGAATCACAGAATCAAATTTCTGAATGAACCAACTCACTGAATCAACCTAGGTAAGCTGCAAAGATGCTGACTTAAACTTTCTTAGCAAGATTCTCTTTAAACAGCTGAACTACTGTCATGCTACTAAAGAAATAAAAAGAAGCTAATTTTGTTGCAGTACTTTTATATTGAAGATATTTGTGAGGACATTAACTTGTAGAAAATTCTCATAAAAATAGAGCACTAACAGTATAAACACTGCATTGAAAACAATGACAAACTATTTTGCTAGACAAGTAAACTAAGCAAATGTACAAAGACAATCGTCATTTTGGGATGAAGATAATTGTAAATATAAAAAATTATGTATTTATTTGTAAAAAACTAGCCTATATATATGATATGAATCAGTGAATCTAATTTCTGAATGAACCTATTCACTGAATCAAATTGTTCAAACCAAGTTGCAACCATACTGACTTTTAACTAACTTTGTTAGCAAGACTTTCTTTAAATCATTGCTCAAATAAAAGAGAAAACTGACATGCTACAGTACTTTTGGCCAGAAAACCAACTGAGAACACAACCATTTCTGGTCATAGTCTGACACATTTCAGAAAGCAATTACACACAATATCGAGTTTGCATAGTTAAAAGTGTCTGTGTTCATGTACTTGCGACAGTAATCGCAATACAGCATGACACAAAAATGTTTCGCAATGCTTGCTAAATTGCTACTTGACTGAAATACTAGCATCTAAAACCGTTATTTTGAAACCAGCTGAACTAGTGTTATAATATTTGTAAAAAGTTATACACGGCTTGAATATCGGTGCGCGACAGATGACGGAATGTATCATTTGCACGTGCTTTTGAGTCTTACCATTTTAAACATTCAAGTGCTCAATTCAGTACTTGCGCCTTCTTTGACTCTGAGAGCCTTTCTGTGAGCCGCCTCACACCCAAAGCGCACGCACATAGAGACGCGTCTGAGAGCGCGCGCCTTTGCGCGTAAACAGCCAAATACATACAAAAATATGTCAAAAGTGCCCGTCTTGATGAGTATTCATGTAAACAGTCGATTTATACTAAACATTGTCGGTATACAGGCTATTAAGGTAATGTAAACAGTTGAGAAACAAACCTTATGTGTAACAGTTTGATCCGTGCATGAGGCAGCAACCTGAATAAACCTGCTGCTCTGTCATTAATGTGCATTTATACACTGAAGACTAACCAGTGTTATTTTAAAGTTCAATAGATTATTCGGTTTCTGTGGTATCTCTGTACCTGAATATTACTGTAAAACCTACCTGAAAAACTTTAAAGCACGGTTAATTTAAGTTGTATCTTGTTATTGTATTTGTTTGTGCCATTGCTTGTCATTAATTTATTCCTATTTTATTACTGACTATTTACTTGTCTTTTTTAGTTAGCATAAATTCAATTCAGAGTTTGAAAGTTTTTTTTATAGTATCTTCCTCACAATATAAATATGAATCAACAACATTTATAAATTGTAAAACACAAATAGCCTACACTGGGTGACAAAACATTTAGGTTGTATGATTGTAGTTTAAAAATATGTCAAAAAAATACCCTAACAGGCCCTGTTATATTTTGCAATTTTAGTACTTTTTACATATATTTATTTCTTCTCTAACACTGCATATTGCTTGTGGTGCATGGCTCATGTAGAGAGGCCACATGGATACACATACAAACAGAATCACAATACACCGGATTCGCTGGTCTGAAGGTCAGCGGTGTGCGCAGCTTCACGGGTCAGTGTGATCTCTTTAGGCCTGCGTCACCCTCGGCCCGGGACTACCTGGCACCGACAGAGCTCAGGATGTCAGAGTCGGCAAGCGTTGGATTTAATCACATGTGTTTTGATCTACACCTCAACCAAAGCACAGGATCAAATAGGGCTTGAGGTGCAGGACTTACTACATACATGATCAAAACAATACAGCAACCTTCTAAACTACATTTCTAACAACACAATTATTCAAGAAACCCACTAAAATGTCACTAAGAATTTTTTTTGGACATGAAGCATGGTGATACCACAGTATATAGTACTTTGAAGTAATTCTGTGAGTATTTTGGAAAGAGTGGTTTTATGATTTTTAGCTTTATTTCTTTCAGTCATGGTCAGTAAACAAAATACCATATAATAGCTAAATATAAATTAAAATAACCCACAGTTCAAATCCCAAGAACTTTATGACTTTCTAACTGAAATTAAAACACATTAAAAGATGAATTTCCTAGAATATAATCAGATTTGCAATGCAGTGCGAAAGCCAAGACTTATGCAAATTACAAACTCCATGCATGCTAACACACACTGCTTAACAGATTGTGTGTGTGTGTGTGTGTGCGTGTGCGCGCGTGCGTGTTATACACACACTGTACTACAGCTCAAACTAATGAGAGCACGTCACGCATCAAGGGCTTCCAAACAGATATATTAACAAGAGTTATGGAAGTCAGGACTGATGTTTCAATCTCAAATCTATCAATCTCACAGTGTGTCACAGTAACAACATCCGTGATGGCCACGTGCTGCAAGCTGGCTATGATCTGGGGCTCTGTCAACAACAAATCATACTTTTTTGTCTGGAAATGTACTTTTTTAATAGCTACTGACAGCTGGTTATCTAATATACCGAAAATCAGCAGACAACTGCCTATAAAATATCAATTTATGCTAAGGATTCCTAAAACCTAACATTTAATAGCAATCTTTAATCTTTCCTCTAGATAGAATAAGTAAACAAAGCTGAAAATTGTGATATTCACAATTTTCAGCTTTTCCTTCATCTGTATTCTACATATTGTTTCTCAGAGGATTGTTCCTACACATTAAACCATGTTGAATTTAACCCTACATAAATAAGCATAATTAGTTGCTAATGAAGTTCCATTGCTCTCCTATGAATCAGTAATTAGAACGTCTTGTAGAAAATATTAAATAATTCTTACACCATGTCTACACCAGATAAAAAGATCAAAATAGCTCACACCGATTATAAGAAGCAGAGCTGTCTACACTGAAAACTTTTCTCCTGCCAGTTTATTGTCCTAGTCCATATGAAATACATTGCACATGAAAGCCACATTTAGATGTTGCTGTTCTCTTGCCTACTAATTTAAATGTACATTTTTGGTTTCTGATCATGTTTATGTACAGTTTTGTAAATTTCACCTTTTTGTGCAAAATACTGAAATTCATTCCATAACAACATAGTAAAAGTTCATTTTAACATTACTGAATTTACTTTCAATGGATTTTTCTTCATTTTACGGTCGCTGAAGTGTGGCTTATTGGCAACACTGGAGACTTCTACTGTAGACACAGCATTACTGAGTAAAAATCACATAAAAACTAATGTAAAATCAAAGGGTTCTGGATTATCAGTATTTATTAATCAATCAGTATGAGCTACAGTGGCACAGATACACTACCATTCAAAAGTTCAGAGCTGTTTAAGTTTTATAAAAAAAAATTTAAAAGAAGTAAATTACACTGATCATTGCTGAATTTATTTGATCAAAAATACAGTAAAAACAGCAATAATGAGTAAAAATTATGACCATTTTAAACAACTGTTTTCAATTTGAATATATTTTAAAATTAAATGTATTCCTGTGATGCAAAGATGAATTTACAGCATCATTACTCCAGTCTTTAGTGGAGGTTTTTTTTGTATTATTATTATCAATGTTCAAAACAGTTATGGCGCTAAATATTTTTTGTGAAAACCATTAAATGGATTTCTGGATCAATAGAAAATTCATTAGAAAAGAACAGCATCTATTTGAAATCTTTACTTTAGCATTTAATGTGCCCTTGCTGAACAAAAATATTGATCCTTGAAAAAAATATATCTTACTGACCACAAACTTTTGGATGGCACATTTTGTTTTAGAAGAGAAATACTTCCATACATCCAAATCCAAAGTTAAAAAGCTGAGGAAAACCAGCATAAAAAAATCTCACAAAAAGACTTGGAGTACCCAGAATTCCTCACTGAACGGAAAAAGAGATTCAGTAATGACACACACAGCCCACTGAACACGGATGAAGTAAGGAGGAGAAACTCGGCCTCTCCTGACCATTAGCTTCAGTCACTAGAACCTGTCACCACCACTTCACACGCGTGTTTGTGTGAGGGTCAGCTGTGATGCAAGGGGTTAAACGGTGGTTAATCGCAGCTCTTTACCTAACCAGTCGTTAAACTTCTTGACCTCCGAGGGCAGGCCCAGCTCGGTGAAGTCCCCCGTGTGCAGCAGAACATCCCCGAAAGGCATCTGGATGCCATCTGTCCGAGAGTGTGTGTCCGACACACACACAAAACGCGTGTGGCCACTCGGCTTGGGACTGTCGTACGAGGTGGGGTCCACCCTGAGAGCGAGATACAGATGGAGGGAGAGAAAGAGAAGGAGGGTATTTTATGAGCATGAAAATCAGCAGAAATAACTACACAATTGCTAGCCGGCTAGTTAAGTACATGAGCTCAGCAACGTGCTTAAAATCAGTCTGTCATTGCTATGCTCCTAACATGACAGAACAAACCAAAAAAATACAAAATTAGTGAATGAAGTATCACTATAGTGCCAAAAGTTTTATCTATAACAGATCCATGTGTGACGGAAACATTAAGGGATTTCAAGGGAAGAATCGATAATTATGATTTTTGTTATAATCGTGCAACCCTAGATGGAGAGTTGGATAGATAGACAAGACAGATGGATAGATAGATATTTTGGAACTGGAATGCAAAAAAACTTTTGTTACAGAAACCTTTTCTCATTTGCATTCACAGCTTTTGTGGAAAAGTGAAAACTAGAGAAGAATCTTTTGTTGCAGAAGCTCTGAAAATGGAAGCAGCCTTCAGAAATTCTCACATTTGATGTCAATTTAAGAGAATCACTCTCTTCTTGTCTGAACATCCTTTTATTTATTTTCCCAAAGATAGTTTGGGGGGAGAGGTGGGGGGAGGATGGGGGTGGAAGAAATTCTCCTTTATAACTCAAAAGGAATGAAAAAAGGATCTTGGCTGTAATTGAAGTCAGAAACGTGCAATAAGCCGCACACCCCTCACACCCCCAAACTATTATTTCATTACTAAAAGGGTTGTCAGTCGACAAAAAGCCCTCGGCTCTCTAATTAACACTTACATCTCCTGTTCGACTAAAAATATAAAGGACCTTATGAAGGGAGTTGGGCCATTGTGCACAACACACACACTCTCTCTGTCTCTCTCTCTCAAACACACACACACACTTCCATAAAGGAAAACAAGTATGTAAAGCAGTTGTACATAAAAGAGAACAGACTCAAATGAAAGAAAAGAAAATAGCGCAGGATGGCAAATAGCAAGTTGATCAAAAAGAAGACAGACAGAAAAAGAAGAAATATACAGAGGCATATATAAGGAAGAACGAACACAATAAAATAAAACGAAAGAATGAAGAAAAAGAAGGAAAGAAAAAGACACCCGTTTTCCATCGTCACTGGCTCGTGCATCTGTCTGAATTGTGATTACATTTATATGACCGAGTCATATCTGAAATGAACCACCTGCACAGAAAATCATGACACTTTAAAAAGGAGAGAGAGAGAGAGAGAGAGAGAGAGAGAGAGAGAAACAGGCAGACGGAAAATAATATTTGTTATTGATCACAATGCAGTAAATAAAAGCAGGCCCGGGCACTCTCTCTCACACACACACACACACACACACACACATACAAGTATTGATTAAATGTGGTCTGTGGTGGTCAGGCCAGCCACGGATATATAAAAGACTCGACAGATCTAGTTATGGAAGCGGCTGGCGTGCTGAACTCTGTGGCCTACACACACACGCACACACACACACACACACACACATGCACGCACGCATACACTCACACACGCGCGCGGTCATATGAATCTATTAGAGTCAACAAGGTTTTTCCACATGGAAACAGAGCTGTGTATCTGTCCGTTCGCTGTCACCTAAACATGCGACTCAAGGATTCGTTTCACAAGCAAACCAACATTTTAATGCCATCATGAAATAAAAATGGGAATTTGCTTTCTTAATACACTAATTTATGAGTTGTGAATGATTAACTGAGGCACATTTTAAAAAATGGCTTTTACATGAAAATCAAACCAGTGAGCATCAAGCATGAAGCCAGAGAAACAGTATTCCTGACCCTTAAAAACTGTTGATTCATTGATTTTTAAATATATATTTTCATTTGAATAAAACCAATTTATTTTCTAACAAAACATTTACCCAAGGTGCTTAGCTTTCTAAAAGAAAACCGAAATCACCGCAGCCACAAATATAGCCATGACCGGATGGAGCCTTTTGAATATTTGCTCATTGTTTTAAATATTCATTCAGTCTTTTAAATATTCATTAGGCGGGGGGAGAATAGAAAGGATTATTCGGACCAGGGGCTTATGAAGCCACTGAAATTGCATTAGAGCAAACCTGGAATGTGTGTGTGTGTGTGTGTGTGTGTGTGTGTGTGTGTGTGTGTGTGTGTGTGTGTGTGTGTGTTTGTGATGGGGATTGATAGTGTGTTTGGATGAAGAGGGAAGGATTTATATGTGTGTGTTGGTGGTGTTTATGTTAGACAGTAAATTTATGTTTCAGTAAACAACACTTAGATATGTGAAGCACAAACATCCTCATGCCAGGAAAAGACCTTTATAAAACACACACGTTTACACTCCGGATGCACCGTGGCTCTTTTATTGGATACGTGTGTCATATTGCACAGGAAAGCGTTTTGATTTCTGTTCAAAGATACTCTATTTGACAGCACTCACTTGATTCTTTAACCTTCAGGAACAACAAACAATTGAACTGTATCAAAGCTTCAGAAACAGCCACAGTTCATCTACTTCAGAAAGCCGAACACACGCATGCTATTTGTGGATCTCTCTTCCTTCCTCTGGCTTTTGTTATAAGAAATAACCTAAAATTTGTAAATAGCACTACAAAAACTAAGGCAGGGAACAATTAGCTGGTTTCTATTTGGACTTTTTTCCCTTTGTAGCACAGTTAACATCACGCCCTCAGTCCTCAAGGGAAGAAATAAAGTGACAAGTGATTAAAGATATTCGATATATGTTTATCTGCCATACAAATCATAGTGTTTGTGTCAATCAAGTCACAATCAGAGCTAAAAATTAGTGACATTTTGTTGGTTGCTTATTTCTATTTCTGTATGCTGTGCTGGTTAGCTCCGCCCACTGCACACTCTCATTGGTTAAAAATCCTGCTGCACAAAACAGTATGTTAAACATCAGATATGTTCTGATTGGCTGCTTTGCATCGAGCAAGTTTTCCAGATTATTTCTAACAGTCTATGAGCGAACAAGGCATCAGAGCAAAATAGGTTTAAAATCCACTTCTCTCAGAATTAAGCTTCTCTTTTTGAACCAGACTATCTCCATCAACATTTATATAGCCAGATTTACACTGTAATCCCACCCACTCTTCATAATTGACAGAGGAAATGTTAGTCAATGTGCTTTACAGCACAGAGACACCTGCGGTCCAATGAGAAGAAAGAATAATTACGTAGACCCTCCGTCGCCCACCCCAGCACTCATTATGACATAATGATTGTCCGGTCAATAGGCGGTTAATTTAGAGTCTGACCTCTGGTCTACGGGTTTAAAGGCAGTGCTCCAACTGCTAATTAACTCTGGGTCCTTGCGTTAGTCCGAAACATTCATTTTACTAATATTACTCTTTGCCAATGTAAATGAAATCATTAACAAATTACAAAACGGAGACAAATCCAGACAAACAAGTAATTGTAGATCAATATATCTGGTAAATGAGATGGTATTTTGTCAGTGGTTTTTGACATTAAAATCGATTGACAATGAATGGATTAATTACCTGTTTTCCAAAAGAAAGAAAAAAAAAAAAATGAATTACAATATTTTTTTCTTTTTTTTGTTAATTTTAAGCATTTCTGCAAGTTTTTTTTTTTTTTGCATTTTTTTTGCATTTTTGTGTAATTGTGTTTTTGCATTTATCTGAAATAAAATAAAAAATGATCCTGGAATGAAAAATAATAACCTATTTTAATAATAAAATAGTCCTAAAATCAGGTTGATGCATTAATATTAAAATATCACAAATAATAACATCACCAATGTGATGTTTACATAGGTGTATGATAAAAAAAAATTTATATTAATGTTAATTATTAAACAACCAGTATACTTACTAGAATAATTTTTATTGATTTAAACTCACAAATATGACATCATCACAAATATGATAGATGGATGGACAGACATACAGAGAGATAGGACATTATATCGGTCAAATCTAAAACAAACAAAAAAATATTACAGCCAATAAAAAATACATGCAATTTCTTCATAGAAGGATAAATCAGAGCTCTGCACAGACTACAAGGAAATATTTCGCATTTCTCTCCCGCCATGGAAAGATTCCTTCTTTAATGTAGGAATTTGGTGAGAGAGTGGCCGAGAGAAAGAGCCGGAGTGAGAGATTGAACCCTCTGTGTACAGTATGAATATTTCAGAGGGCCGTGTTTTGTAGATGTGGGGCACAGGGCTGTGAAAAAAGTGCCCTGCAGTCAAGCCTTTGATGCTGATAGCACCGGCGCTGCACTGATCTGCGGCAGGAAATGGACTTTTCAGTCTTATCTGCCTCACTCAGGGCCACGTGTGTGTGTGTGTGTGTGTGTGTGTGTGTGTGTGTGTGTGTGTGTGTGTGTGTAAGACAAGCAGGGGCAGGAAGCTCCATGAACCAGGGCCAAAGAATAAAAATTATAATGATAATCATCAAGAGGAGCCAAATATTTACTGGCTTCTCCACTCATGCGGCTCCGCTTGTACTGCTATTGGTGAAGAAACATCAAGCCGTACGTGCAGTCCACCACCTTCCCTCATACATAGCAATGAAATCCATTTCAGACAGAGAAACACTGCGTTTCTATCTTATCTTGTGCTTCTCAGCTGTCGGTGCTAATTCAATAAACTTCAGAGTAACACAGAGAGCACAAAAACAAGAGAGAGGCACACACAGAGAAAGAGAGAGAGAGAGAGAGAGAGAGAGAGAGAGAGAGAGAGAGAGAGAGAGAGAGAGAAGCTGGAAAAACAGGATGGAGGATGAGGATGAATGGGGAAACACTTCATGAACAAACATTTCAATTAGAACACGACAATTTGCATCCCTTTTAGAAACCACTGTGTATTTACACAGGTTGTGTTATTATTCAAAAATCTGCTGTATTGTAAGTCTAAAAATCTATTTAAAATTAAAATCACAGTTTCATTTCATATTCCACCAATCTCTCAACTTTTCATGTTTTGATGTCATTTTGAGCCCTTTGCCAAAACATATCATTCAGATTCACCATTGACAAGGATAAAAAAAAAGTGTCCAATAAAACAATAAGCCAAATGATGTTATTAGACAGGATGCAAAGTGCTTCCAGTGGATTATTGCGTCTATAAAAATGGTGACAATACCATACTGTATAATAAACATTAACTATGAATTATCATACTTATCAATTATACTTACTCAAATAGTGTATGTTGATTAACTTAAATATATATTACACTCATTAATAACTACCATTCAAAAACTACCATTCTTTGGCATCAGTAAGATTTTTAAAGAAAGAAATGAATAGCCTACTTTTTATTCAGGAAGAATGCATTAAATTGATCAAAAATCACATTAGTTATGGTTTAAAAAGATTTATTTTTCAAATAAAAGCTGTATATAACAAATCAGCATACATGAATGGTTTCTGAAGGATCATGTGACACTGAAGTAATGATGCTGAAAATTCAGCTTTGCCACCACAGGAATGGATTACATTTCAAACCGTGTTAAAATGAAGAAACCCCCCCCCCCAAAAAAAACGTATTTTACATTGTAATCTTATTTCACAATATTACTGTTTTTACCGATCAATACATACGCCTTGGTGAGCTAAGCACACTTTCTGTGATTCAGAATGTTTTAACACTGCAGACTTTAGAGCTGAAACAGTTAATCCTGAAGTGGCTGTTATAAAACAGATTCCTTCAATTGAAGGAAAAGTTACAGAGCGTGCAATGCAGTCCACCGTGACATCTAAAGCAGAGTATGAGGCCAATCTAATCTTAACAAATAATCTATTCAGAACTAGCAAGTCAGACGTACTTTATCTGCGACAGAGGTGGGGAATTTTAGCCAATCGATTTAACAGGATCTTCACTTCTGTCTCTGTGTCACAGTGCCGTTTGTCTGGAAGGGAAGTGCACGGTCGCCTGTGCTGAAATGTAAAAAAAAAAAAAAAAAATACTTCAAACGTACAGACCTGTCCCAGGCCTGCCCAATGTCAATTGTCACTTGACCCCTGTGACCTTGTGCAGTGGCTGCCTCGGCGGACAGAAGCTGTGTGAGTTTAATCAAGGGTTCTCTCATTTCAAAGGCCTCGGGAAGTCCTGTGTAACCCTCCCTCCCACACACACACAAGCTAAAACAGATCCCCCTGAAAGAAAGAGTCAGGCCTTTCAGAGGAACCACCGGAATGAGAGAGAGTTCTGATTTAATTCTGCGGGACATCTGCATTACAGAGGCAGGCTAGAGTGCTTACTGCAATTACAGTCCACGCAAAGCCCCGCTAGTTCCAATATTTTCAATCCCATGCACTTCTATTACACGCAGATGCGCACACGAACGTACGTACTGCACTTGATTCCTGTCGTTTGTCACTCATGTGCTGTAGAAAGACGACGTAAAAAAGCCGAACTTAAATCTTTAAAGACAGGTGCGGTAAAACCTGCTCGTACACAGCATGTCAACGCATCCTATCTAGGCTAGTCACCATATTCTCTTTTAGAATAGGAATTTCTGCATGCCTTTCATCAATGGAAAAAAAGCTAAGATTTTTTTAAATGAAGACTTCGCAGAGCAACAATATTCTTCTTTCTCCTGTCCAACAACAAGATAAATACATGACGTAATTCCAACAACACTGAATTCAAAGCGGATACAAAAGTCTTAATTTGTTTGTGCGCTAGAAAGCGTGCTTCTTCCCCGTGGCTGGGATGAAATGAACGTCGAGTTGAAATTCTTAAACGCTTCGCACTTTTATGAGCATTTTAATTATTCAAAGGTTGAGAAATTAACAGAGCTAGAGGAAGTCAATCATAGCTGCACAATGAAAAGAGAGAGAGAGAGGGGAAAAGTGAGGGATAATTCAGTCTTGCAGACTTACAAACGAAGTGCACAATATTGCAATTGCAATCCTAGCGAAATTAATTTTTATTATTTTTCTATTAATTGATTTTAATTAATCAAGTTAGTAATGATAGAGAATTAATTCATAAACCTTAAGTACACTAAATTTGCTTCATTTCGAGACTGACATCATTCATTCAAGACTCATTTGTTTATGAATCACAATACTGTTCAATTGTTTTTAGTTTTTGTTTTTTACTAAAAATGAACCAACTCATAAGTCATTTGCTTGTGAATCAGACTACATTGGACATGCTGTATGTGTTCTTGAATTTTTCATTTTATATATCATTCAATTCACATTCACTACTTAAACCAGTATCGCATTGATGAATCTATCCAAAACAGAACTATCGTTTTGTTCCATTTTTTCTTTGTGATTTCATAATCAATCTACTTTGTATTGAACAGCTGAGTATTTTTAGGCTGGCATCCGTTCAGGCCTGAGCACGTGCACATTTAAGAGCAGGGCAACGGAGCCAAAGATCAATTACACTCTTATTAAAGAGGGCTGAAGAAAAAAGGCACAAGAGCTGCCGGGCCGTGCTCGGTTATTTCTGTTAGATCAGGTTAAAAAAAAAAAAAAGGGCAACAACCAATTTCAGGTGGAAGGTGGCTGTGGGGAGGAGGGGTAATGAGGGAGCAGGTGAACAACCGATTTCAATCACAAAGAAGATAGGGAGAGAAAAAGAAAGAGAGGGAGCAAATAAAAAAGGATGTAGGAGAGACAGTAAATAAAAATATATAACTAGACTAGCAGTACTTACAAGGTAGCAAAAGTATAGTTAAAGCTTTAGGTGATTTGGAATTTAAACTGTGGTTCTGCGTAAATGCTGCATCAGAAATTTGTCATTGAGAATAAACATATAACGTAATGTTACCTTCAGTGCAAAGCCAGCTATGAGGTTAAATAGATGCAAAAAAGAAAAGACCTATCACATTTCAATATGCAAATAAGCACAAGAGAGAAGACCAGTTGCAATGCAGTATGCAAATAAATGCAAGAAAGATCAAATCACAATGCAGTATTTTAGATTCTGAAACACTATCAACATTTTCAAACTTTAAATCTTAAATTTCTTAAGTAATCTCTCTAAAAAAAACCAAAAAAAAAAAACCAGGCAAAATAATGCAAATTTGAGGCTGAAATTATCTACACAAAAACTTTGTGGATGAGAAGAATAGTTTTAATCGGGTGCTGCCTTTTAAACACTTTGAAAATTAAAGTAAAAAAAAAAATAAAAGTAATGTGAGCTTTAGATATTGTTAAACAATGTTCTCAGCATTTCTTTTCCATAAATCACACAAGCTCCAATAGTTGAGGCGACATGACTTGCACCAGAGCATATGCTTTATGTTGCTGTGAATTTGTTTCATGCAATCAAGAGGAAAAAAAAACAAAAAAAAAAAAACAAACATAGGTGCCTAAAAGAAAGGGGAGGGAATCAAGACTGTCAAACGTGCTAGTTTTTGGCCAGAGTGCTGCACAAAAGAAGAACGTTTCTTCCTAAGTCTTCCTCTGACTCCTGAGGTCACGCTGGCGAGCCTTAACGAGGGTAATTGCTGTCGATGCACAGGGGCCATGTGCATAATTGGGTCACGGCCACGATCATATGAACACACAACGTTTACTGTGTAGCGTCACGTAATTCCCTGCTAAACCTGAACAGACATGAAGTCAGCGTGAGAGCCAAACTGAGCCACTTTGTTAAACCACTTTTTCTATATTATTCCAAAGTTAAAAAAACAACAAACATTTTTAATCTCTGGAGCATCGTTCCTTCTTAGCTGACATCAACCAACTAGTCTTTTAAATTTTACTGCAAACTCTAGCGTGGAACTGCCACAAAGAATAACTCCCAATGGACAATTGCAAACCTACCTTTTTTTGTATCCATTCACAATGATATATGCTACTGATATAAAACAGGTTTCGAATTTCAGTTCACACTGTAAAAAAAAAAGTACCATTTAAATTAACTAACAATATGATCCTAAATTTAACGGTAAAAAAATTAATTTACTTTATATTTAGTGGATGTATTTGATCTAATGGGATATTTCATGTAATTTACAGTAAAATATTGTTAAATGTACCAGTTTTTGAAAGTGCAAAAGAACTTATAAGAGAAGTCATCTTATTCTTCATGGTGAAAAAAAACAAACATACATTCCCAGAATTTTGCGTGACTGCTCACGTTTGATGGGTTTTCCCTGAAATTACAGTTTCTTCTTTCTTTTTCTTATTAGTCATGTACATTAGGGATTTAGGCTACATTACATCTTCTCTTAGCCATATGTGGTTTTAAGGTGGTTGATAGTATATTATAAATCCAAAAAACAGATTTTAGTCATTTGTTATATCAAAAAAAATTTCAGCTATACATTATACACATTGTTTACTGTACATTTAATTTCAATATGAGAAGATAGTTTCCAATTTTTTTCAGTAAAGTTCAGGCAACCACAGCTACTGTTTTTTTTCTCCATAAATTTCACAGATTTTATTTTTTATTTCAGGCCGACTATAAGGACCAGATCAGGTAGATGCAGCTTTAAAGTAAAGCAAATTACAGTGCATGCTGACCAGAAACCAAAAACATGGCCTTTTCTAAACGTCCCCAATTTCTTCAAGCAAATGTGCAGTTGTGTGTGTTTATGTCCAGCAACGCTAGCCTCTGGTAAACACGATCATTATCTCCTCAATCTAAACAAGCCTTTGCCTTCCCAGAACACACTGCTCTATAAGCAAGGAGGTGATTAAGGAGAAAGCAGTGGACGAAGCAGAGCTGATACTAGAAAGGAATCACAGGCCTCGGTATGTTAAATCACGGGTGATGCAAACACCAGTGGCTTTAAATAATGATGCAGCTTTTTTAATCTTCATCATGTTTCAGCTCAAAAACACTTGCTGTGTTAAAACGGCTCGGTTTTGTACTTTAACTGAACAGATCGTGCAAAATTATCAGCCTATCAAACGGACAATAAGAACTGAAATAATGTAAAAGCTTTTTGTAATAACACCAGCATGCATACAGTAGTCATTTTATCATCATATTCAACCCAAAAATTAATAATGCTCAAAAACAGCATGTCTGCTGCAAAGACTTTTTCTTCCAAACCACACACCGCTACACGTGGAGTGAACAATCCGGTTTTAAATTGCACATAATGTAGTGCATGAAAATGTATTTGACAAAGAATTCGGTGTATGTTTCACCTGAAATATGTAATATTGTGCCACAGCTGAGGTTGATATAAAAACCAAGAGCCTGAAAATCGTAACTCGTAATCATAACCATCTATTTCTGTCTGACCCGTGTAGACCATTATGCTATTAAAGGTATCTTGTGTCGAATGCAGTCCAAACCTATTACAAAGTTTGCTTATTCAGGAACAAACACCATGTTAGACATATAAGGCTTTGTGATACTGCGAGCATGACAGACCTGGAATAAAGTATGAATTGATGCATTTCTTAATTTCAAAGTGAGCACAAAACAGAATAGCTAAAAACTAAACTAAACAGAATGCATAAAAAAAAGCAAACAGAGCTGTATTTCTGTGCATTGTCACTTGTTACTCACATATGCACGTGTGGCGGTTGAAAGCGGCTCTGGTTAATGTTGTAGTGGGTGAAGGCCTGCGTGGGGTTGGAGCTGTACTCGTCCACCGAGATGGTCACTTTGCCTTGTGACGGCATTCCGTGGGCCATTCTTTTTCCACGTGACACATGAGACACTTCACCAGGACCCTGGAGCGACCCACGCAGTCGGCATCCTTAAACACGGAAAAGAACCCTTGAAAGTGCCGAGATGGAGGATGATATACTGTCTGTAAAGATCGAGTGACAGAAAAAAAGATTATGATGTGAAATCAATTGCATAAAATGACTGTATGAGTAATACATAGAAAAAAATAGATGGTAAAACAAGGGAAGACACTGAAATGAAAAAAAAAAACTGCAGTAAAATTTTAATTATGCACAATAATTGCTTGCTTGAATGTCTATTATCCATTTTATAATCTTTATATGAATGTAAAGAGTAATTCACTACAACATAAAAGTGGACAAAAATGGACAATCATTACATTTCTACATAAATTTTTTTAGGTTTATTTAGTCATATTAAATTATATTTTCATCTTGCAAAGAAAAAAACAATTCAATTAGATGTTACTACCATAAACACACACAAGTTATTATTATTATTTTAATTTATTTTTTGCAATGCATATCAATTTTATTTTCTAGAATACATCTGCATAAATATTTAAAGCTTTTCTGGCAAACATCTCAAAATTACAATTTATAATCATTTTCATATCATTCATTTCCACTTTAAATTAATGATAAACACAACTTTATGCTCATCACTAATAAAGTTGTTCAGAGCCTCCTCTAAAATCAACAACACAATCTCCAGCTACGAACTTAAGCAAAACTTAAGCACAGTGTCTAATGACAGATGAATGAGTGAGCGATATAACAGCACCATGATCCAAAACACAACTCAACTGACTAATCAAACTGACAAGAAAATCTGAGCAAAAGTGTTGAAAACAAAACTTAACAGAAAAGGCTGAGTGAGAGAAAGGTGAGGTGAGAGTCGGGTTATCATGTGGGGAGGTTCAGTTAACCACAACCAACTACAAAATCCAACCCTCTCAAAACAACTTTCATCCGTTTACTTAAAAAGATGTTATAAGATATTTACTGTAGAAACTGTATAGCATGTTGCTGTCAGTTTGTATTTTATTTAATATTTAAATATAATACAAATAAAAGAAAATAATATATATATGGGAAACAATTAGAATGACCATTATAGTATTTACTGTTTAAATTAATGCATAAATAATAATCACTGATTCTGCACAGGAACACCCACCACAAAGTACGTTTTTGTGTTTCTGATTAAATACTGGTTTACCGCACTAGATTTAGCTTTGACACCTTAGCTTGAGACAACAACCCATCATCGTACATCCTAAAAACTGAGTAAAGAGTGATACTGCTCTCTCCGTGTTATCTACTGTACCAGCCAGGTGTGTGTAAAAATCATGCTACTTCACTAAATACAACATATTTAAATGTGTACAAGACTGAAAGCATTTAAAATGTGATGCAAATGAATTCTTGCATCTTGTTCTGTAGTTCTGGACATGCAAGAATTAGTCAGTAGTATTCTGTCAATCAGTTATTTTTTTTTATATTGATGAATAATTTATGAGTCTTGTCTAATGTATGAATCTTGTCTTCCGTCCCCTCTTCAATATCTCTGCAGCTTTACTTCATACCATTATTATTATAATACGTATTATTTTGCAAAAGTCTTTTTTTCACTTAACTGTAACACATAGTTAGTTATGCTTACTGTATTGAAATCTACAGAACTGTACTTATGACATACTAATAACAACCTTAATTATAATTACACTTATTTTAACTTAATTTAAAAGTATTATCATACACTACATTATACGGTATGTTTTATACTAGCCTACTACAATTTTTTTCCCCACGTATCTCTCATTAAGTTATCTTTGATTTCACGTCAAACTCTTTCAGTAAATTACAATTAACTCTACAGGTGATATACTAGTTTGTTTAACGTACATCAAACAGTTTTTTTTTTTAATTCTCAATTTCTTCATAAAACAATATTTATCTCCATTAATCCGCGAAATTTGAGAAGAAAAAAAAACGATAAAAAAACGCTTTCCTGCCCTCAGCTAGCTTCAACCACTAGCATAGCTGCGTAAAAACCTGCCGCTGCGTTTAATATATAACATCTATATCCCCGCGTGATATTTATTTGCGCACAGCTCTACCGCTTCCGGCTGAACAATGCGAGGGAACGATCCAAATAAAGGCTGCAAATCATGCTTCAAGTGCGGACTACACTCTTCAGAGAGAGAGCACAAGAGATCAAGTTGAACCTACATCACCCCCGACTGCAATATCGCCGACATTTCTTGTTAAAAACACGCAAAGTCGCGCGTAAATGTGTCCAGCAC
The DNA here is from genome assembly GCF_018340385.1 of Cyprinus carpio. Taxonomy (NCBI): domain Eukaryota; kingdom Metazoa; phylum Chordata; class Actinopteri; order Cypriniformes; family Cyprinidae; genus Cyprinus; species Cyprinus carpio. The sequence goes on from NC_056603.1 coordinate 10,356,242, forward strand.
GCCTGCCGCGAAGGGTGATCGTTCCCCGGGTGAGTGGCCGCGCTGACACCGCCGCTCAATGACAAGCCACCTCTAACCCTTTTGTGTCTTATTTTTTTTTTTTCGCTCCCTGTCTAAGCGTACATTTCCAGGCTGCATAACACAGCAGAAGAGGTCGGAAGACCCCGTTTCTCTCTCGCCCACCTCTAAAGATGTTGCTCCATACACGCCGTGGAATGCAGATGTCTGTAGCCGAAGAGGTGGCACTCGGAGCCGGGCAGGGGCAGGACCCTCGACCCTGGGAGACCCTCCGGCGAAGCTGGCGGCGAGACGCGGGAGGAACGGCGCAGACAGGCGGCGCGAGCCTGGCTCTGACTGGCGGAGAGGGGGAGTGAGTCTAGACCGCAGCAGAGGAAGAAAGGACTGCCACTGGGGTCAGAGAGCAGCGACGAGAGCATAGCCTCCGTACTAGCATGGCGGAGCGAGAGTGTGTGTGGTTACTCCTCCCCTACCTCACAAGAGTCTGCCATGATATGCGTTCACACGTGGAGAGGAGAGACTCTTCTGCTGATTATTTTCGCGTCTTTCTGCAGTGTCCTTTGTTGCATTTTAGCGCATTCATTTAATCAAACCTGAGAGGACCTAAAGTACCTGGAGAAAGTGCTTATTTGGGTTGCATTTTAAAGGAGACACCAAGATTTACTTCACACTGTGTGTGTGTGTGTGTGTGTGTGTGTGTGAGAGAGAGAGAGAGAGCGAGCACTGGGTCTTTGTTGCTGTCAAAATGAAGTGATGTTTGCAAAGTTCTATGTAGGGCTGAATTAATTGTAAAATGCGCTACTTTTTGGTCGATCCAGGTCTTGTATCATTTTATGTTGAAATTAGGTACCAAAAACCCAAGAGCTATTATAATATCAGAAATCCCAGCTACTTTGTTCATAGAAAATATACAACAAAATGCTAAACAAAGAAACAAACCCTTATGCCATTGAATGCTATAATTCCTGAATTAATTTTAACATGACATTACGTTATAGGAAATGCATTATGGCATACCAGTTAAATGTGTTAAAGTGCACGTGAGCGATAGGTTCAGTTCAGACTGTGGGTGTCAAAATAAGAACAATATGAAACAACATTAAAAAGCAACTTTTCTTGCTTAAACTCAATTGAACCACACAGTGTGTGTAGGTGTGTGAGCGAGAGACAAATTAGTTTAGTGCTCTAAAGAATAATTGCATATATCATTTCTCATAAACAATCTATAGACGCTCGAAAAGACGGTTTCATAATTTATTTTAAATTGCAATTTTGTGCAGTTGTGCTTTTTGTTTAACAGATTACCAAATTAACGTATAATTTGAGTTTCTCTGTGTGTGTGTGTGTGTGTGTGTATTCATATACAGTATATACATATGTGTGTGTGTGTGTGTGTGTGTGTGTGTGTGTGTATGGATAATGCATTCATACAGTATACTGTTTTACTATACAGTATACTAAATTAGATTATTTGAATATATATATATATATATATATATAGTAATATAAGAGAAAGTTATCTAAATTGAAATCTGGTCGAAAATCATAATTTTCTTAGTGTTTTGTCAATATAGACCTGAACGTTGCTTTTCCCATTTAGCCTCTGAAAACGATTGCCCTGCCCACTCTCTCACTCAGACCAATCAAATCAGTTCACATGTCAAGTATACTTCTGTGGCAAATCTTATAATCATTTGCAGTGATTACAAAATATGGTTCATAAATGTGGTGACTTTTACTAAACCGTAAAAATCATGACAGGGCTAATTAAAAAATTTTCATTTTTAACATTGCTTTTCATTTCATCATGCATGCATTTAGTTTTGTGTTTTCTTTCAGTGTCCTCCAGCTAAAATCAAACAAATCCTTGCTAAGTGAAATGACGGCATTGGACTGTAGCTGCTCTGAATTACTGTTACATGTGAATATTTCAAAATGTGGATTTTTAACTGACATGTTTCAATTTTCACAAACCCACACACACACTAATACACGCAAACCACACACAACTAAGCGACATTTCTATTTGACTTTTCTCTTATCTCTGGAAAATGTGTTTTCATCGACTAGCCAGCAAGCAATAATGTGAAGGCAGAGTAGGATGTTATTCGTGGAGGCCGCTATTAGACACCGCGCCATCATTTGTCCCCCTGCCTGCGCTAGAGAGAGAGACAGATAGAGAGAGAGCGATGATAGATACAGCTTCAAATGTCACTGAAGAAATGGCCTCTGACATGAATGTTTTATTCAGTCTCCTTCCCCTGATCACAGCTATACAATAGAAAATGTAAATGTTATGCAGAATGCTTAAAAAATTCACTATATATTTTATGACCTTCTATAAAAGAGGGGCAAAATGACTCCATGAAAATGGAAATGGAATAAAAGCCATATTAACCGGGAGGGTGGGATAGATTCTGTGTGACGAGTGGTGGGTGATTTTCACTTAACTCAACTCTAGCAGAGGGGGCACAAGGAGCTCTCAGACAGATAAAAGCACAGACACACACACAGATTTATGTGTCGATCACACATATTGTCGCTCTTGGATTAGGAAATCAAGACTATAGGGAATGAAAGGAGAAGAGAAAAATATAATTGGATTTCATATAATATTGCACTGCATGACTGACTGAATTAATTTAAGTCAAAAGGATTTATTTTACAAATCTACATCTTAAAATATTGAATTCTAAACAAGTAGGCCTGTAATACCTGGAAAAGGAAATCCGAGAACATTCCTATTCACCTCAGTGCCTAAAAATACACAACCTTGGATCTTTGCTCATGCTTAGGTTTTTGAGCCAATCGCGTGAGCTATAAAATGTCATGTGACTAATCCTTCTCTAGCCAAAATGACATCTTGATGCTGATCAACTGATGACAGAATGGACACAAACCCTTTGTAGGTTACTATACAGAGTGTGATGTAGAAGGCTTCTGATGGCAGAAAATATATTTCACATTTTTAAAAGCCTCCAAAAACAGCCCAGCTCTTGTAAAACATCTACTATAATACAGCAAAATATTTGCAATGTATATGTGGCTTGCAAAAAACTACTTCTTCAGAATACACCAGCTAATTCTGAATGGCCTTGAATAGAGAAACCAAATGGTGTAGTTACGAGATCCACCAGCAGAGGCTGACTGCCGATGCTAAGCAGCCAAATACTGAATCTGCCGGATATCTATCCAATTTTAAGGGCCCAAATACACACCTAGATATTAATGTCAACATTAACATTTATTAATTTAGCAGACACTTTTATCCAAAGCAACGTAAGGCTGGAAAACACCACACAATTTTGAAGTCTTTCTGAGCACAACAAGCTCACACAGAAACACGAAAACATTGGTGGAGATACAAGACAAGTGTTACAAAACAAGTTTGATATCCTATGACTGGATTGAAACATAGCCTGAAGCTAATATAAACTTGCCAATCACCATTTGATTTTCTGTAAAATCACTTAACTCCAACTATCCAAAATCTTCAGACTGACCCATGGCTTGTAGAAACTAGCATCGACTCCTCCAGATTGTAAATCTGTGCAAAGTCGTGTATTTTATTCCAGTCTTTATAAATGATGAACACAATCAATCTTTATAGTGCACAATGTCATGTTTTAAAACTACATTAGTACACCAAGACACAGTAGAGATTAGATGCACAAAACATGGGAGATATATATATATTTTTTTTTAAATAAATAGGAATTATTATAATACATGTCATGAAACAGTATTCACAACTTAATTAAAATAAAACACTGAATATTGAAACAACATTTTCATATTGACCGTAAAACAGCACATTTTTTATAATACATTATTAGACTAATGTTCAAAAGTTTTGGATTCAATTTTTTAAAGAAAATCTTTTATTCAGAAATGAAACATTAAATTGATCTAAAGCGACAGCATTTAAAGCAGTTTTTAAAGCAGTTATTTGAAATCAAAGAATCCTGTAAAAATATGGTTTCCACAAAAAAGAAAAAGATTATTATTATTATTATTATTGATAATAAGAAATGTTTCATTAGCAGCAAATCAGCTAATTACATTGATTTCTGAGGGATCATGTGACCCTGAAGATTGGAGTAATGATTCTGAAAATCTGCTTCACCATCACAGAAATAAACTAAAATATATATAAATAAAACAGACTTTTAAGAGTGTATCTGTAAAATATCAGGTTGCATTTGTAAAGTTTAACCCAGTGTTTTGTTCTTTGTCACTTTGACAGCTCTGCGCCTGTGGGTCCAAGGGTGTGCGCTACACGCATTACCTTTGGGAAGTCATGGAGAACTGGAGCAGTGATCAGGGTGAGAACTCGCCGTGTCACAATGCTGCTTCTACAAAACGTGGAATGGCCTCTTGTCATGTTTTGACAGGGTTTACAAAGGTCTGTTGTTCTGTAACGGCACATCTCATAGAGACAGCTCAGTTATCACTGAAGTTGCTCTTTTGCTAAGGAGCAACTGGCATTCGACCAGAACAACTCAACCCCTACACACAATAGAACGACAGAACATTAGACAGACAGACAGACAGACAGACAGACAGACAGACAGACAGATAGACAGATAGATAGATAGATAGATAGATAGATAGATAGATAGATAGATAGATAGATAGATAGATAGATAGATAGATGTAAAATTCCTTGAATCTATCTATCTTTGAAAAAATAAGAACGTTTGAGTGCTGACCCTCTCTTCACCTCTTACTTTTAAATTCATTGAGTGTCTGTGTTTGAGAATTCAGAATCCAGAGTGAAGTTGATTCTCTTCAGAGAGGCTGAACTCTCAATCCCATCCCTCCCCTCTGCTAATGCTAGACCGCAGAGATGGGTCAATCACTCTTCCCTCTCTCTCCCCATCGGCTCTGAAAGTGTGACAATAAAACAAGGAAGAACAGAAAACAGGTTTATTGTAGAGATGGGATATTGACAGCAACTGCAGTGTGAAACAACAACGGCTTGACGTGTTTGTGAGGGTCACATGCAGCAAAAGCAAGTAGCAAATGCAAGTTTATGTTGCATAAGAGAATATGGAACAAAAGCTAATGAGGTGAATGTCTGTGGCAAATTTTGACCCATTTAACCCATTAAAATACATAGTAAATTATATATTTATTATATATCTCTTCATAAAATACATTAAGAAAATTAACCTTTTTTAAAAAAAAAAAATGATAACATTAACTATAAAAACACAAGTAATGTTATACAAAATCATTTTTATATTATTTATATGCTAATGTGTGTATATATATATGCACACACACAGTACATTAAGAAAATTAATTAATTACATTTAATTTGAAAAATATATATTATTTAAATGCCGATTTATTTATGCATCATTGAAGCATGTTGTAATCCCAATTTATTCTGAAATGTATTTCTATAAAAATATAATATTTTAATTAAATAAAACTAGTTTTAAAATATTTATATTAAAGAAGTTATATATTGAAAATAAGTAACAAATTGCCATATAAAGAATCATTCTTTTATTATGTTAGATATATTTATTACAAATAATATAGAACAGTGTTCTTAAAAAATTGGGATAAAAGTGTATGTGTAATCATGCTGGCATCTGAGTGTAAACATTCATTTTAGTCAGCGGTGAACCAACTGCACTTTTACTACATAATGGTCATATATACACTTGCAATAATGCATTTAGACTTTATGGCTTCCGATATACCACATGAAATGGTCTCTCATGTGAATAATGCATGTGAATCATGAATATATGTATATTTTGTTTAGCTTTAGATAGAAGTGTGTGATATATCTGGACCATGAAGTCTGTGCGTCTCAGACGATATAACAGTTTCATTGCTTTCCACCCCGCTGTGGTTGTTGATGGTGTTTTGCTCTGAGAATTGTGTGAGTGTGTATGTGTGTGGCAGGCAATGTTTGTCTCTGTAGCATCTTTATTTCACTCTTTGTCAAACATTCATTCTCATCGCTCTCAATCACTCAACAGACCTGCAATGAAACACAAGGCTGACGTCTTCTTTGTCCCCAATAATCAAATAAATCAGACTGCAGGCTCATGCACTCCATGATTGCACATTATATTTTGAAAGGAACAAATATGAAAACCAATTTGATTTAGAACGTATTGATTACATTTTTATAGTCTCCCCATATTCAACGAGAAAAGAGAAATCATGGGTGATGTTAAACCTATTGAGAGGCTTGATGTTCTCAGGCTCTCGGTTCTAATGAAATTTCAGACTCATTTGGAATGAAAGCAAACAAACCGCACTGTTTAATTTCTTGAAAGCTCAGAGCTCTCAGTTGTTTGGATGCATGTTAGAGTTATTTGGCCAAATGCACACTGCGGTGACAAGGTTCGGAGTGAATCCTTTAAATTATGAATGTTTTGTAATTTAACCTAAAACAATGTGCTTTGTTCCAGCAAGAAATATATACATTGATAAATAACCTCACAGAAATTAAAGATGTCACTGGGGCGATACCCTGAGGTTCAAATTCAAAAAGGTACACCTTTATATCTTCTTTACCCCTAAATGGTCTATATTAACATTAAAAGTACACATTAGTACCTAAAGTGTATATATTAGTTACAGTATTTTTAAAAGGGCATCACCCCAGTGACAGTTTTGCAGCTTTTTAAGAGTGTACTTAAATATAGATGAAACTAAACTGACTGCTAATATGTAGTTTTAACTGTTATCAAACTAGTTTTTACGATACACCAAACCATGATCCAACCATAACCATAATCTATGAGCCAAAACACTCAGAAAATAAGTAAAAAAAGTAAATGTTCTTGTCTCATGAAGTAAGACAACCAATTCAGAAAAAGCACAACATAAAACTATTGACTTAAGTCACCAGTTATTAGTATTAAAAAGTAATTTTTATATACAAATTTTCAAATACAGCCATTCAGAAGTTTAGTGTAAAATCCTTGTCTAAAGAAATGAACACATTCATTTTAAATTAAATGATTCAGCAAGAATGAATTAAATTTATCAAAAGTGAAAGTTAAAAACATTTTATAATGTTATAAAAGTTTTAAAAATGTGATCAAATTTCTTGAGCAGCAAATTATTAGAATGATTTCTGAAGACTGGAGTAATGGCTGCTGAAAATTTAGCTTTGCATCGCTTTAATAAATTAAATTTTTTAAATGTATTAAAATAGAAATGGGCTGTTTAAAATTGTAATATTTCGCAATATTGCTGCATACTTATTTGATATTTACAATATTTTGTCTGGTGGCAGTGAGTTCAGTTCCTCACATTATTCAGTGTAATACAGCAGCTCTTAAAAGACTAAATAATACTAACATTTGCCAGTCTCTAACATTTGTTAGGTAAACAGCTAACAACCAATAGTTTAAACTGTTAACATCCATGTGTCTTGTCTATAACTGGGAGATGCCAAAAAACTAGTCATCACACACAGCATCACAATAAGAGGGATTTACACTTGTATTTAAATGTAGTTGTCATTCCAAAAACCAAAAGAGTTTAGTTTGGTTCTTCACACTCGATGTGGATTTAATTCTAACACTGTTGTCATTTCAGGAGTGAATTCAGTTATAGAATGCAGAACAGAATTACTCTGTCTCTGCTTCCTGTATGTGTCCATTTACCAATCGCTCCATCTCTACACATCCGTCTCTATCTCTCCTTCCCTTCCCCCATCCTTCTTCTCTTCCCACTTCCATTTAACTCTCTATTCCATCTCGAGAGGAGATGGTAGATGGTCTCTTCATTATGTGGAACACAGAGAGTATGATTGTGGGTGTGTGTGTGTGTGTGTGTGTGTATGGAATGAGTAAGAGCCAGCCGAGTACATGCAATGTTTTATATCCTGTCAATGGCATTCCCGTGGCCATGATGTTTTAGCCAAGTCCTCACTGCAGAAAATGAAAGAGCTGTTTTCCGCCCCTCTCTGCCTGCTTCCAATTCATCGCTCTTTCTTTTTCTCACTTTGTCTGTCATATTTTGCAGACAGAAGGCTGTTTGTAGCACTTTCATAAAAGCATTCCTGGGTCATTCCTGCCATACAGGAACTGTAAAAAATGAATATGCCTGTATTTTAAGTATGTATTTCCAATAAAGGGTATTCAGACTTCAGGGACTTTTTTTTAAATTAATCAATTACTTGCATAATAGCAAGAAAATGAATGGATGTCTACCAGGACTGAAATAGAGAGCTAAAGTTAGCCACTGATATATGAGGGATTGACATTTAGCTTTTGATAAATTTTTTGATATCTTTATATTCTTTTGAAATGTTGATATCATACAGATTTTTATAATATTATCAGCGGAAATGTGAAATACCAATTAATGCCCCCCCCCCCCCAAAAAAAAAATCGCAAACACATATATTTGTGCGGTTTTCGCACCAAAATGATGTCACTTACTGGGAGCTGATGTCACTATTAAATGAATATTAAAAAAAAAAAATAATGGAAAATGAATGAACATTTTATAAAGAAACAATCACTATTTAAAAAAAAAAGAAAAGTTAATGCATAACTATAAGCTATAAGCTTGTTTCCACTTTAGGAGTGAAAAATTAAACGGGTCATAATAAAGTTTGAAATAAAATATGTCACCATTATAAGAAATAAAGTTGAAATTGTGAGAAATGAAGTCACATTGAAATATATTAAGAGAACAAAGCAAAACTATTGACTTATAATAAATGACTTATTAGTAAAATAATAATATATTGCAATTTATTAAAAATGCACATGTATTGCAAAATCTTAAAATTAACTACTGTTCTAAAGTTTAGTATTTGTAAGATTTTATGTTTTTGAAAGAAGTCTCTTATGCTTACCAAGGATGTATTTATTTGTTTTTTAATGAAGTCTCTTATGCTTACCAAGGATGTATTTATTTAATATTTATTTGATGTAAAGCTGTGAAATATTGCTACAATAAAAAATAACTCCTTTATATATATATATATATATATATATATATATATATAGTTTAAAAAAAAAAGAATATATTTGATGTAATTTATTCCTGTGATGCAAAGCTGAATTTTCAGCATCATTACTCCTAGTCTTCGTTGTCACATGATCCTTCAGAAATCATTCTAATATGATTTGCTTCTCTAGAAACATTTTTTCCAAAGCGACTTGCATTGCATTCAAGATAAACACTTTATCATCACGTGCATGGGAATCGAACCATGACTGGCGTCGCTAACGGCATGATCTAGTTTGAGCTACAGGAGTGCTACACCTGCTGTTTTCAAGTAATGAAAATAAATGAACTAATATTATTTTTATCTTTAAAAATTTTGAATATTTTACCTTTATTTGATCTGTTAAGATGAATTTACTGAAGATATGAAAACGTACTGTCCAGTAGGAATGATCCGTCTCATCGGTTCAGTCCAATCAGATCTCCTATACTGGAGAATAGATCACTGAAATATATGAAAAGCCTGTTTGTGATTTATGAATAACACATAACTACTCACATGCACAGTCAAATAAATGAAAGAAAAAGAGAGCACTGATGAGGTGCAGAGATGTGTTTGTGTCGTGTGTTTATGTGCGTGGGCAAAAACTGAGAGCAAGAAGAAAAAGAAACAGACAAATAAAGTCTGTCTGTTAAATTGATGACCTCATGTATCTATGGCACATGCCTCTCTAGCGTCTCACAACCTCAGGGCCATCACACACAATCAAATCTGCCGCTCACTGATGTGTTACATCTGGGCTTGTATAGCGCTGCTCTGCCTCAATCTCTCTCTCTTTCTCTGGAAACAAATACAGTCTGTTCAAACAGTCAAAATAAATACAGATGACATGAAAGAATCACAAAGACAAGTAAAGAACTGCATGCATGTGTGTGTATATAGTTTACAATATTATTTAACTTGTAATGTAGCTGCAGTTCATGTTTCCAATCACTCACTCAGCAGGGATTCTTACAATAGTATGATTTTTACCTTGATGTGGGAGGCTCTAGCTTTGCTTACAGATTGCATATTTTTTTCCATCTCTACTTAAGAGTCTCAGTTCAGAGGAAATAAAACACATGGGATCGCCCTGTCTCATGATACATATATTAATTATATATATATATATGAATTAATTAATCTCAAAAGAACCATATACAGTGGTTCCTAAAAATATTTGGGTAGTTATGCTTAAAAATGTATGTTTTTCATTGCATTATATAACAATAATATCTGAGCAAAATGGCTTCATTTCAAAGTAAGATAGAACAGGCACACTTTCAACAAATCAATAATAATAATAAAAAAGCTTATTATATTTGAATTTATAAGACAATACTGTAAGATGCAGACTAAATGTATTTGGACACCTGCGTCCTGTGTACTTCCATTAATAAACCTTGACACCACTGGTGAAAAGTCAGCACAAATGATTCAGAAAAGTAAAGTTAGGTCATGAAATTCAGACATTTAAGTGTCCAAATATATTTTGGAGTCTCTGTAATAATCAAGTGAAAAGCCCAATTAAAAAAAGTTGCTGAAAAGAACCATTGAAAAGCTTCAATCAATAATTTCATTTAAGAGTGAAAACAGTAATAAAAGCAAAACTGAAGTAAGATGCATAGTGATACAAGCTTAAAGTATTTATCACTTTGTGAAGGCTGAATGAAAACGGGTTTCATGTGAAAGTGCTACCAGACCTCTCTGAATCAAAAACACCTGCTCATTCCAAACGTGGACTGAAAATGGTGACATGAACCATAATAGACATTCCTCTCTTTATTCAAATAATTATACATATCTGGTGAGAACCTTATTGTACAAGAGTGTCAAATCAGTTTAAACTACTCACATTTAACCAATAATCTACATTTTTCGATTAAACTTTTAGATTTTTTTTATGATGTTTATTACAGTAACATGTTAAAATTAAATACATTGTGTTATCACAAATAAAACAAATTATACTTATCTGCATTTGTGCATTGGTTTACTTAAATTGTCAGAGTTTTACTGCCTCTAGTGTTCATTTCAACTGGAAACTGCAATGCTTCATGGGTACGTATTTTTTTTCTTTTCAGTTTTGCAGAAATGGATTGAGAGGCATGTATTTCCAATGAACCTACATTGCAAGATTCTGTTAGTCTTCCTTTGGAAGAACAGTTTACTTCAATGACAGCAAAACATTCTTGACATTCCTATTATGTATGTTTCCTGCATTGCTTTTTGGATAATTTCAGCCACCTCCAAAGAAAGAAAGAAAGAAAGAAAGAGAGAAAGAAAAAAAGAAAGTAAGAAAGTAAGAAAGAAAGAAAGAAAGAAAGAAAGAAAGAAAGAAATATGACAATTCTGAGAAGATAAGTCTTAATTGTGAGATATAAACTCATAATTGCAACTGCAGATAAAAAGTGAAAATTGCTTTTTTCTTTCTTTCTTTTTATTCTGTGGCAGAGGCGAAAAACAGAACTGGGAAATGTAAACTCAGAATTCCAAGAAAAAGGACAGAATGTATGTTTATCTCAGATATCTGACTTTTTTCTCAGGATTTTAAACAAAGTCCAAATTGTGTGTGAAAAAGTCGCATTTAAATTTTTTTATTCTGTTGGTATATGTACACTTTAGGTACAAATTTCAGGTATCCCACTCTGAAATGATTAATTTGCGTAAGCTGTCTTGAATACTATACTTTATTCAATATTTGTGCACCGTAAGTGAAAGTCATATAATTGAGTGTGACGAAAAAGAGGCGAGGGTCTCCGAAATCAGAAAGCGCATTTGAAATGCATAATAATAGCAGATAATGTGTCTTGAATGCAACATTGGCATCACTTCAGCAAAAATACATTTTAATACCAGATGGAAACAGGCTTTATCTCTTGCTCGCTCAGTTTCAGTGATATTGTATATAATTTGTGGGCATCAGGGAGCCATATGCAGGAGATTCCCAGAACTTCCGGGACAGGTGGGATGTCTGTAATTTGTACATTCAAAGTACTAATATGTAGCTTTATGGTACTAATATGTACCATTTAGGAGTACAAAGATATACCTTTTAGCTTTTGTACTTTGGGGTACAGCACCAGTGACAGCTCGGTATGTTTTTTTTTTCTCTGTGGATTTCTATTGACTATATGCAATGTTTCCATGCAGAAGATTTCTACAGTTTCCAGTTGAGACTTAGATGATAATATAAGCAGTTTAGTAGCTTCAATAAATATAAGTCCATTTTGATTCATGTGCAATGTGGGTGCATAAATATGTATGTGTGGCCTTAAGACAGACTTGCACAGAATTGGCCAAACCTGTCCTTAACATCACTGTATGTAGTGAACTCAGCTTCTGCCGGTTTAGATTCTGAGCAGACTGTGTGTGAACGCTTTACACGAGAATAAAGGCGAGAGAGCTCTTTGAGCGGGCCTTCGCCTGCCTGCCTGTGTCTGGGGAAGGCCCCGGAGGACTAGTAGGCGCGTGGCTAGCTTTATGCAGTATTCATAGGATGTAAAGAATGGCCCATCTCCCAGAAAAAAAGAGAGGAAGAAATAGAAAGAGAGGGAGAGTAAGACAGAAAAATGGAGCCATTATTCCAGGCCTCTAACGGGAGCTGCTTGTTTTTGCAGCACAAGCAGGGGAGCCTGAATATTAGTATGTACAGAGGAAGCTAAGTGTATGTACATCCAGATGTGTATACACAAGGGGTCATTATACTGAGAACTGCAGCATTAACATTATATGTATATACAGGAGTGTGTGTGAGCAAATACTCACGACAAATCACGACATCTGCTGTGCTAAACTTCAGACGGAGCGGCTGAATATACACACAGACAGATTCAGACACAGTTTCTAATCAGAAATCATCTGTGACGACTAAATGATTGCAAAATTACCAAAAAGGATTTAGCTTTATTTATTTAAAATAAATTTCATTTCATTTCATTTCATTTATTTTATCATTTATTTAGAATAAATGAAATAATAGGCAGGCATATTTTGACTTTATATCTCAAAATTCTGACTTCATATCAATTTTATTTATTTCTCAGAACTTGCAAGAAAAAAGACAGAATTATTATAAATTCATAATTGCAAGAGAAAAGTCTGCTTTGAAATACGAATTGAAATACATTTTTTATTAGTTTTACTAACACACCCACACTCACGCTTTTTATATCTAAGATGTTAAGCAACAATTTGTTTTAATTCATTATTTTTTGATAAATGCTACTCTTTTCCATACAAACGTCCATATTAAACTTTCATGAATCTAGCTATATTTTAACTCCTTAGACCACAAAATATGTCATTTCAAATGCTGCATGCCTCATTTTCAGTCATTTAACACTAATATCTGTTGTTGTTGTTGTTGTTTTCACTATGGAAGAGTGGAAATCATTTGGAATTGCAGTTGAAAAATTATTTAAAATTTGCATTTTATTAATTTTTTATTTTTAATATATATTTTTTCTTTCATACCTCATTTCCACTTCAAAACAAAATAAGTAATTGTCATTGATTAAAGTTCATTTGTAGAGTCATCATATCCTAAAATCCTCAGGATTATGATTGGAGTCTGGCTGGGCTTGCAGTAGTAAGCGCAGGCTTCAGGATACAGTATGTGTGCACACACACACCTTACCTTTTCCTTTGCGATATTGACCGCATGAACAATGGGTTGATTGTGAGGTCTGGTAGAGTATTGTAGGGGTGTCAGGCAGGGGGCATGAAGATGACCCCTCTTATAGGCTCACAGCATCCCTGGACACCTTCTCAAACAAATCACAGCAGGACATGGAAAATACTGTATGAGGAACAACATAATAAAGTGCTGTAAAGATAGAGTGACTATCTAAAAACTGGAAGGGCTACAAAAGAGGTATAGATAGCGAATATAGATACATACACAAATTGTTCTTAATAAACAGTGCAATACCTGGAGAGAGCTATCTGGTAGCATTCCCATTCATCTCAATGGCAGCTGCCTGGCTGGCGCAGGTTCTGTTGGAAGTACAAAATATGAGGAAAATAATTTTGAGACAGTCATCTGAACTGTAAATTCCATGTGGCTTATCAATCTAGAGCCATAGATACAGTAAAATAAATTTGGTCATGCTAACCAGCCAAACATTTAAATGTTGAAGGTAGTTTTATGTTGCCAACATATAGTCTGGTCCTACAGAATTTGCAGCTGATCACCCAATTACAGGAAAAGTCTGTGTGGTTACAGTTCATGCTGTTTGGTGTGTCATTTATATGAAATGAACTAGTTGATGCCAATAATAAACTGGAATGGAAAAAATGTGAATTTAAAACAACTGCGCAGTAGTGTCATGTAGACCCATATCTAAAATAAAGTTATAAAATTAGTAATGCATGATATCATATTTTTCTGGAGTGCAGGGTTAGTGTTTCCTATGGTATGTAAACTGTTATGAATAGTAACTTAGAATATATATATTTTTAATTTTATTTATTTATTTTGTATTTTACCATGTATCAACACTGATATAGGAACAAAGATTTTCTTTGGAAATAACAGCACACAGACATCAAAGACAGCATTCATTTCATTTTTAGGTTACTATGTTAGTTGAATTTATAGTACATGATTTGTAGTCTAAATATGGGATAAGATTAAAACAAAAAAATTGTGGTTTACAATATAGGTCATATGGCTCTGGGAGTAGGGCAAGTTCTCAGAGGTCCTTACGGGACATGTTACACACTTGGAAAATTAAACAAAAAAATGTGATTCTTTATTAAGTTATGAATTAGCATATGCTACTAGGAGTTGTTTTTTTTATTATTATTATTATTTTTTTTTTTTAGAGTTGTGTAACTTTAACTTAGTGTAACACTAGTTGTGTTAGTGTTAGCATTGCTTTCGCTAGAATCTCTCTCAGGCAGCTAATTAAAATGCTAAAATATCAGTGTTGTGATTATAAGGTGTCTTAAAATCCACACAGCCTAAAATGTGAGCTACAAAAACTCACTGAAAAGCTGTAATGCATAATATGACAGCTGTATGTTAAGGAAAAAATAAAATAAATTGATTACAAAAATGTTTCACAGGAACAACAGCACTATTTTCTAATTAATGTCTCAGTTTCAATTCACTGTTTACATATTCTGTGTTTATTCTGAATATGACGACATACTGATTAAGTGGTTTACATAGGTTGTCAGTTGTTTACATGGGTTGTTTGTACAACTGTTTCATTCAGATTCCCCATTTACGCTCATGCTCTGGTCTGATATGGACTGCATATAAGGAATGTAAAGCATGTGCCGTGAAGTGACTGCCATATGCTGCCAGTCGCTCACAAACCAGAGAGTTATAGCCCGATTAAAATGCCTACGTGTCTTAAATAATATGACACAATTCCAAAAATGTTCCACATGCCTTATTACAGCAATTTTCTGATCCAAAATATCGTCTGTGGTCATATTACTGCCGTCTATGTAAACACAGCCACCGTCTGATCTTTAATCACATAATTGACACCACGTGTGGCAGAACTCAGGTGCAGAATCGCAGCACCACACCGGACCAGGTATAAATCATGTGTGATTACTGTAGCGAGTGCTCGGCCTCCGCCAGCCAGGTAGCCTCTGGCTCTATATATGGAGATCTATTTATAACCCCCGTGTCACTGCTGCTGCTCTTTGCTGTTTTGCAATGCACTGCAAATCTCTGTTCTTGTTCTGTTCTCCAACCCATCCATCGCCTGCCGCTTACCACCCATCCCCATTCATCCAAGAGAGCCAAAACAGCAGCACTGTCACTCTGAAAATGAATTCCAAGACAGGAATAAAGCATTATGTTTGGAAATATACAGCTGGAGCAGAGAACATCTGACATATGAAGAGTTTCAGTGATGTGCAACCTTAAAATGGCCTAAAAGTTAAAGAGAAATCACAGAAAGTGTTTGTGCACTGAATCCTGTTAATGCAGTATATGATCATAATATACTTTATACTGTTTGTAATTTAAAAAGGTATGAAACAGATGGATTTTCAAAAAATATTTTTGCAATATTGCGTGTATACTGAAAAAAAATGGTTTAGAAGTCATTTCAATCATTAATTAATACATTTCACAAACAAAGAAATTGCAAGTAAAACATTGAATTAAAAGTTACATTTTAAAGTAGAAAACTGGAATAGTATTTTCTTGTAAAATGCATAATCATCTTTTATTTATTGTTTTAATTACAACTTACAGTGTAGTTATGAATTTAAAATGTATTCAATTAAATTGGACCTATAATAGCATGCATTTAGTATATTAATACATTGTTATGAAGATGACATTGTGAAGACATCAAAATAACTATTATCAATCTATAGTTTAAGCATTTGTTCAATTTACATTTTATTATATTTATTATTAAAGTAATATGCTTGTACACTTAGGCATTGGTTTATTTATGCATTTGTTATTTTTTTTTTTTTATTACATTTTATTAATAGATTATTATACTTGTCTATTTTAGATTTAATAAAAATAAGCATCAGTATTTTTTTTATGTGAGAGGTAAAATAAAATGTGGTTTGGTTGAAGTTAACACAATTTTACTTTAATGTCAGACTAAATATGTTGAAGACCTGCTATTAAATGCTATACGATTTTAAAAGTCAGCTTAGAGATATGGCACAAATTTAAAAATTAGGCCTTCGAATTTAAATCTGGCCTATATTAGCATCTGTTAAGTATCATTTTAATGTATTTAAATACTTTATCATGATGATGACATTGCAAAGAAATTAAAAGTATTGTTAATGTTTTTTATTTTTTTATTTATGCATTTGTTTGATTTAAACTTTGTTTTGTTAGGTTTTATTGCTAGAGTAATACACTTTGGTTGAACTTTTTTTATTTTAAGAAAATACATTTTAGGGTTTTTTATGTGAAAGGTACATCAAATGGTTAGTTTGGCTGAAGTTAATTTAATTTAGCATTTTTATCTGAATCATATAAAAAAAAAATCAATTAAAATTTGCAATAAATGGTGCACTTGTTAAAGACTCCTGCTATATAGGAGATGTTGGCACCTTGGTTAATACATACTGTACATTTGAACCAATGAAGAGCCATTATGGTTCAAGGCTGGCCTCCATCTCCTTCCAGTTTTCTGTCTCTCTCATCTATCCTAAAGACAAAAGTGCATAAATAATATGTAAATTGCACTCTTTCTTTTGATTTACATGAGTATGAAGACATCTACCAGAAACTTATTTGTAAATTACATAAATTTAAATAAGCAAAGATTTTGGAATTATGTTATGATATGAAATAACATTTAAAATGACGGTTAACATGGCACATTCCTCCAAAGACTGCATAAAAAACACATTGAATAAAGGTTAGGTGGTCTTTTATTTTGCACAATAAAAGAAGAAGAAAATCTTTTAGTTGTCTGCCCGTTCTTTTGCGGAAGAGGTCACAGGACTTTTTTGTGTGTCAAGGAAAGAGAAAAGAAGATAGAAGAAGAAGAAGAAAAAAAAAAAACACGGGGGAAAATTACCTGCCTTAATGCTAGTGGCAGCCTGTAATTTATGAGAATTTTTCGTGAAAGCTCTGAGGTTAAGTAGGCAGGCCTTTTCAGTTCTGGTATTGACGTGTTTCTCCGCTCACAATGAGTGTTTAAAATGGCAGTTCCTTTATGGACCGGCCATGCTGTTGCTTCTGAACATCTGCACATACATTTCCCATAAAGCCTTTTAAAATACCTCAAGTCTCAAAAGCCATATTCAAGACTGAGGAAAAAAAGAAAGAAAAGGCCAGAGACAGAAGAGAGAACAGAAAAGTGGGGGTAATTTATTAAGTGCTCTTAGCCTGAAATGCAAGTTTTGTCTTACATCTAAAATTAGACTAGAGGAAAATGGGAGTGAGGTAAGGGGTTGAGATGACATCAGCAGGGGTCAGCGGGTGCGAGGAGAACGTTTAATCTGAGCCTTAGACACAGAGTTCAAACTCTGAGGTCCCATATGACACAAGAAATAGCCAAAGATCGCCTGTTGACTTATTTAAATATCAACTTTTTCCTTCTTTTTTTTTAAATAATAAAAAACAGAAATGGTCACTGTATAAATAATCGAAATTATGGACTAAATTTTATTAAAATTCTTTGGTGGTGAATACATTTTAACAATTAAAATGTTGTAATATATATGTACTGATTTTTTGTATAATTGATGATTTTTTAAATTTAATTTAATATGCTATTTTTATTTGTTAACTTCTTTTTTTTAATTGTTTCATTTAATTAGCTATAATTGTATATTGTATATAAAAACATTGTATTATAAATGTATATCTTTTTTTATATAGTTTTATATAGTTTTATATAGTTTTTTTTTTCTCAGTAAAAAATAGAAATGGTCACCATATAAATAATCTAAAAAAAAATATTGAACTAAATTAAAATGATTTTTTATATATGTTTTATTAAAATTATTTGGTGGTGAATACATTTGAATAATTTTAAATATATATATGTTGAATGATGAATACATTTTAATAGTTAAATACTCAGTACACAGTATATAAATATATAAACACTTGACAAGCAACTGTATAATTATTACTATGCACTAAAATGTGGTCTGTCTATCTAAAAGCTGGTGGATACATATATTTACAGTGCAAACTAGTTTGAAAACTGAATATGACCGTGCATAAGTCCTCATACAGTCTTGAATTCAGCATTGATAACTCTCAGTGTTGTTACAAATTCATCCTGAACATGGGAACAACCCATTCAGTTTGTGTGTGTTTGTGTTTGTGTGTGGTCGGCTCATGCTGTTACACTTTTAGCTGCCCATGGGGCACTTCCTGCTCCCATGTGCTCTGCTTCCTCCGTGATGGGCATGACCAGAATAAAAGCAGAATGTATAGCTCCTACCCATACAAATATAGAGCATGGCCTGAGGGACAAGCCTGGCAGAGGTGGTACACATCACTTCCTGTCCACTGCTAATCATACAAACCCGATTCCAAAAAAGTTGGGACACTGTCCAAATTGTGAGTAAAAAAGGAATGGAATAATTTACAAATCTCATAAACTTATATTTTATTCACAATAGAATATAGATAACATATCAAATGTTGAAAGTGAGACATTTTGAAATGTCATGCCAAATATTGGCTCATTTTGATTTCATGAGAGCTACTCTTTCCAAAAAAGTTGGGACAGGTAGCAATAAGAGGCCGGAAAAGTTAAATGTACATATAAGGAACAGTTGGAGCACTAATCTGCAACTTATTAGGTCAATTGACAACGTGATTGGGTATAAAAAGAGCCTCTCAGAGTGGCAGTGTCTCTCAGAAGTCAAGATGGGCAGAGGATCACCAATTCCCCCAATGCTGCGGCGAACGAAAAATAGTGGAGCAATATCAGAAAGGAGTTTCTCAGAGAAAAATTGCAAAGAGTTTGAAGTTATCATCATCTACAGTGTATAATATCTTCCAAAGATTCAGAGAATCTGGAACAATCTCTGTGCGTAAGGGTCAAGACCGGAAAATCATACTGGATGCCCGTGATCTTCGGGTCCTTAGATGGCACTGCATCACATACAGGAATGCTACTGTAATGGAAATCACAACATGGGCTCAGAAATACTTCCAGAAAACACTGTCTGTGAACACAACCCTCCGTGCCATTCGCCGTTGCCGGCTAAAACTCTATTGGTCAAAAAAGAAGCAATATCTAAATATGATCCAGAAGCGCAGGCGTTTTCTCTGGGCCAAGGCTCATTTAAAATGGACTGTGGCAAAGTGAAAAACTGTTCTGTGGTCAGACGAATCAAAATTTGAAGTTCTTCTTGGAAAACTGGGATGCCATGTCATCCGGACTAAAGAGGACAAGGACAAACCCAAGTTGTTTATCAGCACTCAGTTCAGAAGCTTGCATCTCTGATGGTATGGGGTTGCATGAGTGTGTGTGGCATGGGCAGCTTACACATCTGGAAAGGCACCATCAATGCTGAAAGTTATAGCCAATGCTCCCATCCAGACGTCGTCTCTTTCAGGGAAGACCTTGCATTTTCCAACATGACAATGCCAGACCACATACTGCATCAATTACAACATCATGGCTGCGTAGAAGAAGGATCCGGGTACTGAAATGGCCAGGCTGCAGTCCAGATCTTTCACCCATAGGAAAAACATTTTTGGCGCATCATAAAGAGGAAGAGGTGACAAAGAAGACCTAAGACAGTTGAGCAACTAGAAGCCTGTATTAGACAAGAATGGGACAACATTCCTATTCCTAAACTTGAGCAACCTGTCTTCTCAGTCCCCAGACATTTGCAGACTGTTATAAAAAGAAGAGGGGGATGCCACACAGTGGTAAACATGGCCTTGTCCCAACTTTTTTGAGATGTGTTGATGCCATGAAATTTAAAATCAACTTATTTTCCCCTTAAAATGATAAATTTTCTCAGTTTAAACAATTGATGTGTCATCTATGTTGTATTCTGAATAAAATAATGAAATTTGAAACTTCCACATCATTGCATTCTGTTTTTATTCACAATTTGTACAGTGTCCCAACTTTTTTGGAATCGGGTTTGTACATGCAATGCACAAATACACAAAGACTGTGACAAAAAAATATAGTAAAATATACATAAAGACACAAAGATGCCAATCAAATGTCAACAAATGCTGCAGAGTGTGTTACCTTTACAGCATCAAATCTTCAGTATCAAATCTTTGAGTATATATGTATGAGCTCCATCTGAACTTCATCACACCAAAATACGATATGACAAAATATGACAAAAAATGATGTGTTATTTATTTGCCACAGGCCTTAAGTCAACATTTCTAATTTGGGAAGACCTGAAAAAATAGAATAGATAAATAAATAATAAAAAAATAAATTGATGAATGCACCTTTTCTGTCTTTGTTTCCATTCTCTCACATTCCTCCTGCATCTCCTTTGTCTGTGTCTATGTGCATATCTCTGCTCTGTTTATCCTGTCAGGGTCTTGAAGAGATTGACAGTTCTGACAAAGCCAATCAGCTGCTCGGCAGCAAGGTCACTTGTCAGGCACAGCTTCTGATTGGCTGCAGGTAAGAAAAGTCTTATTTGATAGGTGACAGTTTCACTTCACCAAGGGCAACTTGGTGCTAAAAAGGGTAATTAAATCTTTTTGTAAACATTAATGAGGTCTAGAGGTGTAAGTATGCACACTTGTGTCATCTTGCATGTGTTGCTTGTGTAGGGGTCACAAAGTGCATGTGCTGTACATGATGTCTGAGTGTCAATAGCCATAAGAAATGGCTATTTACAAAATAAGATCACTAATAAATAAATAAATAAATAAATTGAAATGAAACAAACACATGAATAAATGATCAAATGCAAGAATAAATAAACAAATGCACAAATAAATAAATGTTTAAAAAATAAATGCATTAAATAAATTAATAAACAAATTTATGAAAAACAAATGAAAAAACAAACCACCAACCAAAAAAGTAAAGTTTAATTGAATGCATAAACAACTGCATAAAAAAAACAAATGCGTATATACTGTAAACTAATGCAAAATAAGCAAATGCATAAATAAAAATGCACAAATTAACAAATGTTTAAATAAATGCTTAAATGCATAAAAACAGAATAAATACTGCACAATAAACAAATGAACAAAATAAATGCTTAAATAAATGCATAAGTAACCAAAATAAAACTTGAATAAATAAATGCACAAATAAGCAATATAAATGCTTAAATAAATGCATCAATGAATGCATAAATACAAAAATAAATACATGCATAAATAATTGACTAAAACAACAAAAATAAATACATTTCAACCTCTTAGCAGTATGTTCAAACAACTAGCGTGCATGCTCCAAAAACATCAAGCTCTGGGGCTTGTATGTCATACATGGGTTTAAGATAAGACAAAATTAAGTGCATTGGGCCAAATTTTCATAATTTCAGTGAAGCTGTAATAATGAGACGGACAACAACGAGTTTAATCCAATTCCTGCGACCAGTTGTCTCTGACAGCAGAAGGGATCAGTGAGCCTGAGGATGTGTTTCGGCTGGTGGTGAGAGGTTACCAGTGATCAGACATGTTTGGTCTGTGGTTTGAAGAGGCTGGGAGAGGCTGGGCATCTGTGCACATATGTTTCCTGAACCTCCCACTGCCACAGCATCCACCACAATTACTATCAACACCAGCCAAGGATGATGACCACCTAGATCAGACCTCTATACAACCCACTAGGATATACCCACTTCTCTCATGTTGCATAAACTCCCAAACCGATGATTATCCATAAAGAAAAACATATGAAACCCCAACTTATCACAGAGAGCAGTCGAACACAATGATTGTAAGGAAGGTTAAGAGACTGATTTGAGTATTTTTATAGGACAACAGAATGGAGACCAAGTCATGGGTAATATAGGAAATGATGATATAGATGCTTTACGTTTGGCGTGCGTTGCTTGTGTAGGGGACATAAAGTGGCATGAACATGATGTGTAAATGTGTCAGTGACAAGAAACAGCAATGTAGAAAATCTCACAATAAAATAAAGTGAACAAAAATTTAATAAATGCTTAAAATCTTTAAATAAATAATGTGAAAACATCATGGTAGAAATATATATTTTATTAGGATAACTGTAAATATTATTATTTATTTAAATTAATATGATTTAAATTTTTAATGTTTCATTTATGTGTTTTTTTAAGTACATACATATATACGGTACTGTACACAAACGTCAAATTATTGGTATATAAAATCTTCCAAACACCAAACGTTTTTGTTATGACCTACTGAAAAATATAGATGGTAATACCTGAAACATTATTGCTGTATTTGTTATGATAAATGTCTTGTAACCACAGCTGTGCAAATTTATCAGGATTTGTAGTAGGTATAAACAAACCGAGCGCAACTAAACTGCTACAATCAAACTTTCAGTTATTAAAATTAAGCAAAACACTTCCATTATGATGTCTACTAGTTTATATACACTCACATCTCTCTTCTTAAAACTGAGGTAGAAGAGCTCTACTATGGCTTGAAGATACTTGAGAAACATAAGAACTGCAAAGACCTGAACACCACAAAGAAAAACAGCTCAATCCAGTCTAAACGTTACCAAACGTCAAACCAGATGAAAGCTCCGGCTGCAGAGTTTAAAATAAACTTCATCTAGAAGAACATGCCAGGGCACTCCATGCGATTCATTGTTTTGGCCTCCAAAGATGGATGGCAGAAGTAGATTTTGGACTCGGAACAGTATATTACTGATTGGTCACTTTCTTTTTGCTGAACACATTGAAAACATTGAAGATATTATAAATGTGTGTAGGCTTAAAAAGAAAACTCTTATTTCTATCTAAAATGTTACTTAGCAAAGCCAAAAAACATAGTGAGCAGACTAAACCTGATGTATTTTGAAACTAATTCAACTAAGTAACCCACTATGAATGTGATGTATACTTGGCGAGCAGTTAAGACAGCACACGTTTCTTTTTAGAGAGGACAAGGTTAAACCTTAAAATGTGAACACAATATCTTGAACTCGTGAACTGAAGAAACTAAAAGCTTTCTTTCAGCGACGACCTCCAGACTTTACCTTCCGATGACTGTAGATGACAACCTCGAAGGGAAAATAATGGAATACATCACATGCGTTTTGTCCACACAAGTATCTTGACCCAGGCCACCCTTAAAAGGCTTAACCTTTGACCTCTGACATTGGAAAAGCACTTATTACCTTCTGATAATCAAAACGCATTGTTGTTGAGTGGCCCGGGGTTCGATGGCCATGAGGTAAGAGGCCTGAAATACATCTGAAGACAGACTGCAACCTGGGAAATTACATGCTTAGAGGTGAGGTCACTTTGGAGAGGGACACAGGTGCAGAGCAAAAGCACTAAAGCCTTCAGCTCTTCAGCGCAGCCTGCCAGGAAAAACCTTGAGGACACAATGGCAGGATATTATGGGTGGACAAAATGGCTTTTGGGATACAACATTAAAATAAGGCAATAATAAATTAATCTGTGCTGTTACTCTGATTTTTTTAGTTATTTTCAGACCTTTTCAGACAGATTAGTTTTAATATATTAATAATATCAAATATTTATACTATACAGAATGTACAGCAATAATATAAGGCAATGATGAATTCATCTGCGCCGTTAGACATTTTCAGACAATTTTTATTATATTAAAAATATAGAATATTAATAACATACTTCTGGGATATGAACCACATTTATAAGTACTATATTAATAATATACAATATATTATTATGTATTCTAGAATATGTCTATTAATATAGACATATAGACATGTTAATATAGACAATCCAAAGGCATTAATTTTTATTTTAGCTTTTGTGTTTTGCTTGTCCTAATTATTCAGTTGCATTATTCAATTGTTATTCAGCTGTAACTTTACCCTTTTGCAATGGTTATAGCTCAACTCTGCAAATAATGAGATAGATAGACAGACAGACAGATATTAAAAGTAATATAATAAAATATAAAACAAAATAAAAATAAACAAAAAATAAAAAGAAAAAAAGAATAAAACATAACTAAATAAATAAATAAATGAAGAATACAATAATTAACATTTTAAAAAATACAATAAAATAAACAAAATAAAATAACAAAAATAAACAAAAAATTAAGTCATAAATATAATGGTAGAAATTATTAGTCAGTCTGCACTTTTATACTGGATGTTGATGGAATTTAGTGGCGGACCTGTAAGAGTTGTGTTAAAAATAAAATGGTCTTCTACATGATATAAAAACATTAATATTAGCATATTAAGCCAATGACATAGCATTTTGTTATAAACTATTATTGTTATCAAATATAACACAAGAACAATGCAAATTAATGGATTTCAAGAATAAATTCCATGCAGTAAATTCAAAGACGTATATGAGATAGTCATCAAAAAAAAAAGAAAAAAAAAAAAAGAAAAAAAATGCTGAAAAATGATTCAACATCAACACCAGATCAGGGGATGATGATCAAATCAGAGACAGAAGACTCTTTTATGCCGATCAATGAAAAACTGCTGAAAGAACAAATCACATGGTGTTTTTAAAAAGCCAAAGAGAAGAAGAAATCTTTTACAGAATGATCAAACAGTTTCACCTCCAAGCCTCTATGATATTTCTGGTCTCTATATGGCTCAGGTTAGCCCTTCAGAATGTAAAGCTACAGGAAGTCCAATCACTTACAAAAAGGATAATATTTGTATTTGTTAATTATACAAAGCAGACATTTGTAAACTAATGATGTGCGGTCTTACATTCCCGCCATCGTTCATGGAGAGAGAGAGAGAGAGAGAGAGAGAGAGATAGAGAGAGAAAGTGAGAGAGAGAGAGAGAGAGAGAGAAAGAGAGAGCGTGAATACTGCAGCGACAGACAAACTCTCAAGCGCCAAACAGGCCAGCGTGGTGCAATCCTCCTGGCATTTTTCATTGTGTGTAATTGCCATTCATTCACTAATGGAGTGCATTGTGTCAGTAATCACAGGAAATGTCAAGTCCCCAACCCGAGTAGGGGTTCATCACAATTGTTTGCCTTTTCATTTGAAAATACACATGCATTTCCCCCTGGAAAGGGGAAGAAAGAAAGGTATGGCCGTGTTGTGACTGGAGATCCTTACTGCCATTTTCAAGATTGTGTTAAGCATTATTACTTTGCATTCATCATATTTAATTATGCTGTGGTATGCAAAGTCATAGTACAACCCATCATTTTCTCCACTGTCTCAGTGAAAGGTGAAGGACATCGCTTGAGAGTAAAATGTCATTTGTGAAGTTTGCGTTCGTGTTTTGAAACCTTTGAAACCTTTCAAAATATTGGAACA
The DNA here is from genome assembly GCF_018340385.1 of Cyprinus carpio. Lineage (NCBI taxonomy): Eukaryota > Metazoa > Chordata > Actinopteri > Cypriniformes > Cyprinidae > Cyprinus > Cyprinus carpio. The sequence continues at coordinate 10,382,126 of NC_056603.1, forward strand.
ATAAAAGCTGTAATTTGGTTAATAAAAACGGAGAAATGAGAAAAGAACAAAGCCAAATGCATTCAGACAGGAAACACATTAAAAATCTGGTATAGATTCTGCACAAGAATATGGAAGCTGTTTTCCACAATGGAATAAAAAAAAGGTAATTGTGACATTCTCACAATCCCACAAACTTTTTATCTCAGAATTCTGATTCTTTTTTTTTTTTTAATATATATATTTCTTCATTTATTTCTAGTTAAATATCTCAACCTAACTTGAAATGCAAACTTATGTATTAAATTACAAAAATGCAAAAAAGAAGAATTTTCAACAGTGGTCTTATATTTTTGAAACTATAAAGTTATTTCCACTATTTCCATAAATTATCCAATGATACACAAACCCAGCATATTTTTGCATACAATCCTATGAAACCATTTAAACTTCAGAATGTTTTCTCAGAATGATTTCTAGTTCTTACATTTCAAAACCACATGCCTAAGAGTTTAAAACCATTTCAAAGGTATTTGCTGGCTTGATGACATACCCTGGCTGACATAGACCATTGGCCCTGAACCAAATTGGTTTGTCCTCTGTTCTGATGCATTATGGGGAAAAAGGAATTGAAAACAAGGGGACGGAAAGGTACCAGGGTCCACTTTGTGCTCCTGATTGTATTGAGAATGAGACCCCAGCAACATGCACTTCAGCCCGGGCTACAAACAGAAAATCAATACAGTGCAATTAAGCACAAAGCAAAGCTCAGAGGAGAAGCAGCGAGATTTATTTATTAAATTCAAGCTCCTACGGCTACTGAAGTTAATTTGGACTGGGTGCTTTGGTAGCGCTCTCAAAGCCACTTCTATACTGAGGATAACTGTTTAGAGAAACATAGGCACACATATGAAGTGTACTGAAAAGATGTGGGGACGATTGTCTAGCAAAACAAATCAAGAGTCAAAATAACAGACGAGATTTGTGGGAGAAAAAATGCTTTATCAAGTCGAGAACCAAACATAGAAAGCTAAATTACCTTGATTTGTTTTTGAAAAAAGTTTCTTATGCTCACCAAGGCCGCATTTATTTGATCAAAAATACAGTCTGTCTTTTTCCTTCGGCTTGCTCCCTTCATCAGGGGTCTCCACAGCAGAGTGATCCGCAAAACCGATTTGGCACGTTTTACGCCGGATGCCCTTCCAGCCGCAACCCAGCCATGAGAGTGCTTTTGATCAAAAATACAGTAAAAATAGTACAATTTTTGAATATTATTACAATTTAAAATAACTTTTTTCTATTGTAATATTTTGTAAAATGTAATTTATTTCTATGATGCAAAGCTGAATTTTCAGCATCATTACTCCAGTCTTCAGTGTCTCATTTCCTTCAGAAATCATTCTAATATGCTGATTTACTGCTCAAGAAATATTTCTTATTATCAGTTTTGAAATCAGTTGTGGTGATTAATAATTCTGTGGTATATTTTTCAGGGTACTTTGATGATTCGAAAGTTCAAAGGATCAACTTTTATTTGAAATCGAAATCTTTTGTAACACTATAAATGTCTTTACTGTCACTTTTAATCAATGTAATGCATCCTTGCTGAATCAAAAAAATAAATAAAATAAAAAATAATCTAGCTGACCCCAAACTTCAATAGTAGTGGACATTCAATGGTACCTTTAAGTGGTTGAAAAGAAGCTAGTCATTTACATGAAATCACTGAGCAGACAATGTATTTATATTTTTAAGTTGTAAATGAAACAATGATTATTCGATAATTTTACAAAAAAATACCATTTCAGTCTTTCTATTTCAAAATTTCACAAATAATTAAATGTGTTACTTGCCATGTATTTGTATTCAATTGTGAAATTTACTTGCAATTTCTAAGTTTTCTTCATATCTAGAGGACAAAACAACTCCTTTTGAACAGAGAAAAAGGCCATGTGACTGCATCAAGTCAAATCTGTCATTTTGGCCTTGTTTATTCTGTTTGGTGCAGGAATTATGGGTAAACAGAGGGCAGTGGACAATATCATTAACTCACCCTCATGCCATTCCAAATCCTTTATGACATTAGAGCCCATTGATATGGACAGAAGACAAAAGGAAATATTTCTCAAAATATCTTCCATTATGTTCGACAGAAGAACGAAGGTCATGTCTTTAACAATACTCCACAACGTCCGACATTACCCAGCTCCGGTAAACGCAGCACTACAGTCTAGCTTCAACACCTGTACGGAACAATTGCAGGACCAACTTTTCTCTCACAGACTCATAATGAAGCTGACAAGGGCCTTTTCATTTCCAGCTGGTACTGAAGAAGTGAAAAGGCCCATTTTGTTGTCTAGAGTTGATTGACGTCCACTTACCAACGCAGTTCTAATGGGTCTGTGTGTTTCCATTTGACAGTGGTGCGTAATGAATGACCTTGCGCTCACACACCGCCTCAGCCAGCACCCCAGAGAAATTAGAGGCCTTGTGTCGCTGTTTTCGTGAACCTTGTTTCTTTTCTCCTTCTACATCTTGTCTTTCTCTCGCGCACAGCCTCTCTCCCTCCTTCCACGACCGGCTGTGAAGAATTTGATACAAGTCCGGGTGTGGAAGCAAGGGGCGAGTAAATGAAATATTGATCCGCTGCTCCGTGGCCTTGCCTTCACCTTGTCCCAGCGCTGTGAGTTACCGACTTTTTCCGTTCTGCTTGTAATAGGAATTATTACAGAGGGCCTGGGCGAGTAATTACTGGGCATGGCGAAGGGGAGGGCCCCTGTCGTATATTTCTGTAAAGAAGTTATTTACCGTGCCTTCTCCAAGACCAACCTGGCCCTTTTCCCTGTCGATCTCCGTCCGGCCCCCTGTCTTTCTTAACCTTGATTCAATTCTGTTAACTACCATTAATCATCTGAGCTGTCTGGGGAAGTTTATCAAAAGCAAAACGGGGGTGTGAAAGGGTCGGACTGAAGAGGAGTGTGTACTGCGGTGTTTGACATTGGTTCTAAATTTAACAGTTGTGGAGTTTGAACTGAATTGACCCCCATAGGATGTTGAACTGAAATGTACTAAATTGCAGTTCATACAAATACAACCAATGCACTTTATCGAAACAACAAAATGGGCAAGAAAAATAACTTACTGTGCTTTTTAAGCTGTCCATATTTTAAGTATCTAGATGTGTGTTTGGCCATTGCAAGACCAACTTGGTTAGTTGAACAATCTTGACCCAAATGATGTGCGGTCTTAGAAAAACAAAATGACCATAAAAGAAGACAGTTCTTGCTATAGCGAAATGTTTCTTGAGTAACAAATCAGCATATTAATGATCCTTCTAAAGGATTACGTGACACTGAAGACTGGAGTAAAGATGCTGAAAATTCAGCTTTAACATTACAGAAATAAATTACATTTTGAAATATATTAAAAAGATTATTTTTAGGCTTATGACTGCTCTATTTTAAAGTGATATATTCCTCCTCTGTGATCCTCAAGATGAAAAATATTAATGAAATGTATATTTAATCAATTGAATATTTAATAGATCAAATAAAATGAAGTTAATTTGGACTGACTAAATAAAAATGATATATATACACACTACTGTTACTAACATTTGGGGACAGTAAGATTTTTTACATTACATTAATCAGAATTAATTCTTATATTGTTACAAATATATTAATAAAATATTAAACATAAATATTAAGCAGAACAACTGTTTTAAGCATAGATGATAATAAGAAATGTTTCTTCAAATCAGCATATTAAAATGATTTCTGATGGATCATGTGACACTGAAGATTGGAGTAATGATGCTGATAAATAAATAAATAAATAAATAACTAAATAAATAAATAAATAAATAAATAAATATCACAGAAACAAGTTACATTTTAAAATATATTTCAATAGAAAACACTTTATTTTATATTATAATAATATTTCACAATTTTACTGATTTGACTATTTTTAATCAAATCTGTGCAGTCTTGCTGAGCATAAGAACAACAACAAAAAATGTAACATTTTATGTTATAATGTAATATGTAATAATAATTTTGGAAACACCCAAGTTGTTGTGTATTCGATAACGTTTAGTGATAATTTGTATTGAAAAATGAAATGAATTATTATACACAACGAAAACATTTATATGAATTTCTTCCAATTTCAATGAATTTCAATTCTGCTTTCTCAGATTCATACTACAAATCCACATTCTGTCTGCTGTTTAAATGCAATTTAAATTCAAGAATTATTAGCAATTTAATTCCCAATTCAGTTCACACAGCTCTGGTCAGGTCATGGTGTGAGTGTGGTTCAATCTGATCATGTATCTTTACAGCGTGTGTGTGTGTGTGTGTGTGTGTGCACCTGCACCTGCTGCCATACGTATGAAAAAAGACTTGAAAAAAAGGTCTATGTTGGTGTTGATGTATACCAGCGTCGCTTCTAGAAGAAATGGCCGTTTATTTGGCTGATAGATTGGGTGCACCAGTGCCCTTGCAGGAAGGAAAGGGTGCATGTTGGATTGGGCCGTGCATGTACCGAAGGTCACTGTTGAGAATAGATCTGGGGCTAGTGGGGGATTCATCTTGGGTATGTACCCCTGAGGGGAAGATATGACATCCAAACTTAACCTTTTCCTGTCTTACTACAGTCTCTTCCTGCAGAACACCATGTATTTATGTAGCACTAAATGGGTTCTAGAGTGAGATCCACTTGGGGACATGATGCATTAGATTAATAATTCTAATACAACTCTTCTCCATTCCTAGCCAAACAGTCTATCCTTGTCTGATTTCTGTGACCTTTGGGACTTTAACTTGCCCAGACTGCCAACCACATTGAAAATATTTGTTATGCTCATTCAACTTGAAAGGGTGTACAGAAGTTTAAGAGTTGGAGTGCTAAAGTACAAGAGTAAGACAGTGAAAGATGTTTTTTCTAATGCAGTACAGAGAGGACAGGACCTGATTTGATTCATCTGTAGAACGAATGAGAGGATAAAAGCAATAGAGATGGAAAACGAGGGGGAGGGAAGAGAGTCAATAAGGTATGAGTGATAAGTGAAGAGAAATTAGGATCAAGGGCAGATGGAGAAAAAGAACAGGAGAGGGAGAGAGAAAAAAGAACAAAACTTTACTTAATACTGAAAATGAAGACTTGAAGAGATTTAATGCCATATCTGCTGATGACCTATAGACATTTAATGCAATTTTATAACAATGAAGTTATTTTAAAAAAGATTTCATTCTAAATAAAGTATGAATTTGGCTTGCACCAAAACCTAGTGAGGTTAACCTTAAGGTTATAATTCAGTAAAGCATGACATCTGATGTCTAAATGCAACAAAACATAAAAGTGGAATTAACAGTTGCTTATCTGAAACAACGCTATGGCAGTTGCTAAGGTGTTCATGCTGCTAGGTGGTTGTTTAGTGCACTAACAAGTTGGTCTCTATGTCTATAGGATTTGAAAAATCTGTTTTATCACGAAATTGGTGAAGTAGAACATTTTGAACACTCTTCCTAAACTACACAATTTCAGTCGTTGACAGTGATATCAAATGCACAACAGCATGAATTATACACTAAATTGAATATTTAAGATGAGGGATTTAGATAAAAGTGGTACTGTAGAAGGGCAGAAGTAACAAATCAGCATATTAGAATGATTTCTAACACCCCATGTGACACTGAAGACTGGAGTAATGATGCTGAAAATTCAGCTTTAACATTACAGAAATAAATTACATTTTGAAATATATTCAAATAGAAATCAGTTAGTGTAAATTGCAACAATATTTCACAATATTACTGTTTTACTGTATTTTTATCAATAAATGCAGTCTTGGTGAGTATAAGAGACCAGATTGTTGAATTGTAGTACATCTTCAATACATGACCAACCAGTTTTACCAAGCATCTGATACAAGAGCTACTGTTATGATACTACAAACATCTACAGGCTGTTCTCAATTTACAGAATGCACATATTGATAGGGGTCAAGACAGAAAGAGAGACGTCGAAAGAGAGAGCTTCACTAAAAGCCTCTTCTTCAATTCATGGAGCCTGTCCAGAACTTGCCCTTCTAACAAGATCAAGTCCACTGCTCATAGATTCCATTACCCTGTTCTCAATTAAATTACATCTACATTTGTGCAGGTTAAGGACCGGTGTGTGCTGCCAAGACTGCGACTTCATTGGACGGAAAGAGATCCTGGCATTCGCCCTCCCTGACACGGGAGTGAGTACAAACAAGCCAAGAACACAAGAGAGTAGAGGAGAGCAAGAGATAGAGAGAAGAGGGGGAAAAGAAGAGAATAGAAAATCAATAGAGCAGGAAAGCAGGGATGAAGACTGAAGGGTGGGACAGAAGGAGAGAGAGGGTGATTGCGAGACCACCGCTGTCTCAGATGCGACTGACTGGCAATCGCTGAGAGCATATCGATGAAAGTCGGCAGGGAGAGGTTCGGTAGAGGTGACCCAGCGGCAGTGAGCGTCTCTGGGGATGCGCAGAAGCAGTCTGCCCTGTCAGATGGGACTGAAAGTAGAGGTTATTGAGGCCTGTCTCCCGTCATTCCCATTGCACCATTCAAGTGTATGTATGTGTGCAGGCATCTCTGTGATTTTGGAAGCATTGCAGACAGCCCTTCAGGGACCACCAGAGCCCATCCGGAATTCTTTTATTTGGTCAAAAGCTGCGACACTAAAGCAATGAGGTGAAATGCTTGAAGGCCAAAGTCTGTGACTGCCAGGATACAGCACAGTATCTTAAAGCGGAGCTACCCATTTGTCGGTTTGAATTAGGAAATGCTATGAAATCTCTGTGGAGGACAAATGAAATTTACTTGTGATTAAAAAAGGTCATTAAATGGCTTATGGCAATATTCCTAGATGTGCAGTATGTTAACATTCAGAGTTCATATTTAGGCCTGCAGCCTGCTCACCTTTAAACTTTTTTCAAAACTTCCAACAAGGTTTTAACAAGCCAACATTAGTTTGCACTCACACACCTTCTGACAAATGTGATCCTGGTCTTCAAAACCTATTAAGTATCAGTTTTTCTAAATTGAGATGTATACATCACATGAAAGCTGATAAATAAACTTTCCATTGATGTATGGTTTGTTAGGATAGGACAACATTTGCCTGAGATACAACTATTTGAAAATCTGGAATCTGAGGGTGCAAAAAAATCTAAATACTGAGAAAATCACCTTTTAATTGGTCCAGATAAAGTTCTTACCAATGCATATTACTAAACAAAAATTAAGTTTTCATATATTTACAGTAGGAAATTTATAAAATATCTTCATGGAGCATGATCTTTACTTAATATCCTAATGATTTTTGGCATAAAAGAAAAATGTATAATTTTGACCCAATACAATGTATTTTTGGCTATTGCTACAAATATCCCTGTGCAACTTAGTACTGATTTTGTGGTCCAGGGTCACAAATTTTTAAAAATAAAAAATAATTCAACTTTCTTACATTAAAATTTAAATTATGCATCCTGTGTGCAACTCAAGTCAAATTCAGGAACTGAATTGTAACTTGACGCACATCTAAATTAAACTCTGCAAATTAATAATAAATATTGTTTATTAATATTAAATAAATAACTACTTTTTAAAATTATTAATGGCATAGAGGGACAAATAAAATACACATAGACAATTAAATAAACATTTAATAAATAAATAAATATAAATGAAGTAGATAAAGATAAAGATAAAGTAAACTCTTGAGAAAACATCCATCTTAAAAATGTTATAGAGACGCAACACCTACTACAGGCCAAAAATAGGTTACAAACTAATGAAAGAAACAAAAACACCCACAAAAGAGGAGGGAGATCAAAATGTAGGAAAACTTAAATTACCATTAAATAGGTAAATGCTCCTATGGTTATGCTCTAAACATCCTACAGCTTTATCCCTTTCTTGAACACTATAAATGCTATTAACGTCAGCTGTACCGTATATGCTGGTTTTATCAAAACCTGCTTTAGGAGGCAGAAATTGAGCCACTGCTGGAAACATTTCAGAAGTTTCATGACCTACATTCGCCATCCTGCAAGCCTACTTCCAAAGCTGCACTAATTAATATTTCTCTTTGAGTAAGTGAATAGAAAACATAATCCCACTCTCATTTCCACAGAAAGTCATTGCACTGAAGTTTGATCATGTTTGCCATCTAAAAACAAGGGAGTAATTTTAACCTTGCTTTTCATTGTACATGTGTGTTTCAAGTTGAATGTCTCAGCCACCATATTAAGAAAGTGCCTAATAGGCGGACGTAATGCACTAGAAGTTGACTGCAAATCAATTTTGCAAATATAATAACTAATGTAAGGAAATAAAAATTGCATTCAGTCAAGAGTGCAAAATAACAACTTGGGTAAAATTTATTAACATTTATAAACATACTCCAATTCTCTACCAGTAATAACTGAATTGACAAACCACCTACTTTTAAATTCTGACTATTTAAACTGATTGATTGATTGTAACTATAACATGCATGAAAGGTGTGACTTTGAAAGTTGTTTTGACACTAGATATGGCCAGTGATTTAGCAGTTGTATTCAAGTGAAAACTATGGCTGTTCTTTTAGCTAGTATCGAAGAGTAACAAAAGCTGTTATCAGTGCCAATTAATCAGCAAGAACGATAAATCATTTGACCTCTAGTGTGTACCGTGACCGTCAAGCTTACCGGAATCCCCCAAGGCTCAAACTCAGGTCCTCTTCATTTTCCAGCACAGCTGCAGGCCTCATTCTGCGCCATCAGCTGGATCAAAGGGTGCTGCTGGAGAAGATTACCTGGTAAAGGGTCGCTTTTGCAGGCCCAGGAACAGCTGGCAGATGGGGGTCCTGCAGGCATGTCTGGAGTCATGCTGATGGCAGAAACGGGGAATAGGGTGGACACAGATGATGAGACGGTGTCCACAAGGCTGTTAGTGATAGTCCGCTCACAAATGAAGCACATCTGAGAACCCTAAGGGCAGAGGAGCAAGGATGCAATGAAGTCACATCATGCATTTGATGATGCTCAATATTATGTTTAGACCAGCTTGATATGGATAGATATATTTGCAGCACGCCTGTTCCAAATGACATCTTGGACAATTTCAGACTAACAATGGTGTGAAGTGCTGTGCTGTTGAGACAGAAGATATGGTCAAAATGGAATACTAACAGCCCTGGGCTAGTTGTCACACTTTTTACTACAGAGAAAACTTGGGTGGATTAAGTTTTAAAAGTAGTTTTATGTAAATGCATAAACCTTAAACACTTGGTTACAGAAGGCCAGTGGACTCTTCCACTATGAATTCCATTATTCATAGAAATACTGAAATACTTTTGAGAGAAGGTGTCAGTTATTGAGGAATGTTCAAATGTTTATTTTTTTTTTACATTTGAATAAGTGTTAAAAAAATAGATCACTTCCCACATAAAAGAAGAATAAATTAAAATATTGTTATTTAAAAAAAAATGCTTCTTATTCATAAATAAGAATTTGTCAATCCTCATGTTTTTCTTGGGGACACACACACACACACACACACAAAGGTGTTTTAGTCTCAGGTATTTTCTGTTCCAAAAATGAACATGGCGTCCAACAAAACCATGGTGAACTGTCCCATTAATATATATATATATATAATTTATGTTAAGTTTTATGCTACACTTCTTTTCCAAAATATTAAATACTTTTTAAAACACAAAACTATTCATTAACCATAAAAAATGAAAATTTAGCAAAAAAAATAAGCACTTTTATTATTATTTTATTAAGTAAAAAAAAATTTAAGTGACTACATGTGAAATTCATAATTTTTATGCCATCAGCAGAACTAAATGGAATTGCAATCTGCATATTTAAGTGTCCGGACCTGAAAAAACATGCAACCCAAAATCAGTTCATGCAAAAACATAAATCTATTATTTTGGCCAACAGATACTGTAATTTCCCACCACATCTTCCAATTAATAATAATAATAACTATATATATATATATATATATATATATATATATATATATATATATATATATATATATATTTATATATATATATATATATATATATATATATATCGATGTGCGATTATACATATATATATATATAGTACATTTTGTGCATACTGGATTCCGAGCAGAGGCAGTACGGTAGTATATCATCTCAAACAAACCTATACTCCTATACTTCAGGCAGCATTCAAAGTGTCAGCAGTCACACATGGCACCTCATCACCTCAAGCTGTCTCCCTTGACACTCTTTCCTTGGGCAGGAGACAATTTAAAGCGAATCGATAGCTTTTCTCCCCTGTAGCATGGGAGGCAGGTTAGCGACTTCCCTGCCTCTCCCTGTCTCACCTCATTGGCATTTTCTATTTCCATTCCATTTTCAGCTAAATGCCGTTTGGCCCGTATTAAGCCCTGAACACAGCCGTCACTAATTCAGCACACAGAGAGCACTGGAGATGGGCTGAGTGGTCTTACTGCTTGGATGGAGAGCAAATGGATTTAATACCATTCCACTATGAGCTTACTTGTTGGGCAGCATTTTAAGTCCTCAAAGCCTCTTCTGCATCCCTAAACCAGGTTTCCTGTGGATTATTTAACATTAACATTTAAAATGAATTGGGAAAGCCCCATGAAATATTCATTCATTCATTCTATTTTCCAACTATGATTTATATTGTCAACATAATTCTTTAATTGAAAAATGTACATAAATGTCAGAATGTTTTAGTAGATTCCTAATTTAGATTTAGAATCATGGATTGGTTTCAAACTTTTGGATCAGCTAGTTTTTTATGTAAAAATGAATGTTGCAAGTATATTTGTTGGCTGTAAATGCAGCCCTCAGTCCTTCCAAGTCCATGTAATACTTCATAGTGTACAGTCTGCTGGAACAGTTTCAGTTTCTGTTTTTATTTGCATGATGTATTTTGTGTGTTTGTCAAGAGCTGTATTGCTTCATTAAAACATAATGAATTGATATTCTCTAAGAGCAAACTGTGGTTGCTACATGGTTTCAGCAGGCACAAGACTATTTGTGTTAGCAGACACAACACTCTTTTTCCATCGTGTTTGTCTTGTTGTATCAGTCTCCAATCTTGAATTTTATTTATTTATTTATTTATTTATTTATTTATTTGTACTGACAAGCAACATAATTACATGCTGAATGATACAAGCACACTTGGGGATGGTACAGTATAGAAGTTAATACTCTGGGCTGATAGCACAAACATTTCAGATTTGGTCCCTCAATGACAGAGCTATGAACTAGGAAAGTTAAAATTACTGTATGCCCTTGAATAAGGCACTTAACCCCAAGGCTGCATCACATTAAGCTTTGACGTCTTTGCAATTCAAGAACCGAATGTCACATTAAATGAAAATTGACAGAAGTAACAACATCTTCACACAACGGATTAACTGTCTTCCACATTAGACATTATTGTGATTCAGCACTATGTTGGGGAAGGGGTTATTTATTATCCGCTTAACCTGTCTTGTTAAAAAAAACATCAACAAAAAAAAAACAACAACACACTTTTACATTTAATAAATTGCTCTTACACTGCATGTATCTTAGAGGATATATTCCAAATAATCCAATGATGTTCAAATTGATTCAGATTAGTAGAATAAAAGCCTACCAACACACACACACACACACACACACACACAAGCAAATCAGTGCAAATAGGTTTTTATAGAAACAATGCATACTTATGGCACTATTCACGCTAAGAACGAAAAATCAGTCTAAGTTGGTTTACCCTATGATGATGAAAACTCACTGAAAAATAGTATACAAGCCTTGATTTTTCGAGCACAAACAGAAAACAGCATACTTATTTTTTTAACTTCTTTGATTTTAATGATGATCCCCCCTCCACCCAAAAAATCAAGCATATTAGATTACTGTGCCTTTTTTATTTTCCTTGATCAGATTTCTTTATGCCTTAAATTGTTTTCTAGTAAATCATTTGCAACAAAACACACATAATTCTACTTCAATTTCCATTACAACTACAATGCAGCACAGGTAACATAAAAATCTGGATATTAAAAATAATAAAAGGCAGACGGGAACAGTAGCATTATAACATCAACTGATATCACCTATATATATATATATATATATATATATATATATATATATTTATATATATATAAGAAAGCATAAAAGCTCCTCAGGTATAAAAAACAAAATATCTGTGAAAATTATACAGTAAAGTGAAACATATTTGCACTCCCTGACAAAGTCATAAGACACTGCTTAGTTTGACAATGTGAAAAGAAATACCCACCATGTGTGCTTGCCAACTGAAAACTTGGCGCAGAACCTGAAATCATCAAAGCAGTCTCAACATTGAACGTTACATGAAAATTCCACTGTTACAAAGAAAAAATATAACATTAATCATTCGGATTCTTGAACATAGCAAGCTGAGAAACAAATATTAGTTGTTTATATACATAGTTTTGCATAAGCTTTCCATTATGTGGTGTTTACTCTGCAATGTCCCTCATCTGAATGCATGTGATAAATTCTGGATGCCATGCTAATGCTATTATGCATGCATGCTTCATGAATACTTCATCTGGGGCTGTCATGTTTCTGCTTTCTACATGCATACACTGATACTGATAAGTGATTCAGCTAAACAATGTCTCTTTAATGCAACAGATGCATCACAACAATAAATTTTCCCACAAGGCCAAAAGTGGTGTGTCACGGAGAAACTAGGGGAGGAGATGGAGAAGTCAAGGATGAGTGAACAGTTGCAGTTTTATTCCCATCTTTCATCCGATTGCTGAGACAACTTTGATGTTGCAGTCAAGGTGCAGATTATATCATGGTCTGTGTCCTCACATACTGTCCTGACTGAATATTCATATTGTCATTTTGCAAGTAATGAAATTGGATCAGGTGTTTCATTGGGTCTTGTTAATTATCCTCATTTACCAATGTTTTTAATTGTGTTCAGTCCTGCTGTCCCTCGGCCAATCTACAACGTCCCTACGTGTTTATCCTGCCTGTATCTACCATCTTGTGGATTATTAAAGACTATTTGCATTCATCTTCGTCTTTTTCCTGCATTTATCTTACCTTAGTATGACAGAAGACCGGACCATAAGGTGAAAGTGTGTGGCGTGTTTTCCCCACATTTTTTCTTTTGGATTTTTTTTTTTTAATGGAGCTTGCCATGAGATTCGCAGCTCTGGCTTAGAGGAGCCAGGATATCGAGGATTTTGCGAGGAACTTCAGCTGTTTCGCCGTCACCACCTCCTTCGACAACGAGACGCTGAAGTCCCTGTTCAAGATCGGGCCAAACTGCCACCACCCTGTCGACCTCCCAGACACCACAGGACTGAACTGGAGGGAGGCGATCATCCGGTGTCTGGAGAGCATCCGACCCCAATCTAGAACGCCGCTCGACCCAGAGCCCAGTTCACCCTCAGCCCACCATCTGTGTGGTGGGATCGCCGCAGGTCTGCCAATTTTCATTTGGCATTGTGGATGGAGGGTCACTTGTTTCCACTTCCAGCCTCTGAGTCCAGGACTACTTCTCGGCCCTTCGACCCAATGGCTCCACCATGGCTCCTAGCTCACTCCACTCCACCGTGGCCTGTCAGCCCACCAGCTCGGCTGGACTCTCTTGTCCCATCCGGCTCCGCCTTGGTCTGTCATCAAACATCCGCCGTCTCGGGACTCCACTCCTCCGGCTACTCCTCATCCCTTCGGCTCTGTCAGGCTCCTCCTTCCCTCCGGCTCTACCTTGATCCTCTGTCTCTCTGGCTCTACTGCGGCCTTCCAGATCCCCACCTCCGCCTTGGTCACCAGGGCCATCTTCTCTGCCTTGGCCCTCCGGATCCTCAGCATTACCCTGGCTCTTCGGCTCTCCGTCTCCACCTCGGGCTCCACCACCACTTTCTCCGCCACCATCGGTCAGCCCCCTGGAGCCATCAGCCCTTCCTCCACCATAGCTCCTCCCTCCATCGGCTCCACCACGGGTCGCATTCATAGCTGCAGCCTGGGTCCCGCATGGTTCCTCTTGCTCCAGCCTGTCTTCTCCTTGGCTCCTCCCTCCGTCATCTCCACCCTGGACTCTGTTTGTCGTCCTCCTCCCGGGTGTCCGTCCTCCGCCTGAACCTCCTCCAGTATTTATCTGCCTGCCTGCCTTCCTGCCAGGCCTTTGCCATCCCTTGTCACCATCCCATATCTACTCCTTTGTCCTCCTCCTAAGTCCCCCTCCGTCCCTCCCTTTGTTGTTCCTGTGGCACGAGGTTGCGCCTTCCGGGAGGGGGGCGACAGTCACACCCCTTAGGACTGTTTGATGTGTTTTCATCCCCCATGTGCTCTGAGTGATCCAGTTTTCTGTCTGTCTCATTGTCATTTGGTTCAGGTGTGTCTTGTTAATTATCCCCATTTACCAATGTATTTAATTTGCGTTCAGTCCTGTGGTCCCTCGTCCGGTCTACGATGTCCCTATGTGTTTATCCTGCCTGTATCTACCCTCTTGTGGATTATTAAAGACTATTTGCAGATGACAAACAGTTATTTTAAATTGTAGTAATATTTCATAAAATTACTGTTTTTATTATATTTTGGATTTTTTGAATAAATGCAGCTATTATGAACATAAGAGACTTTTCAAAAACTAAAATCTCCATGACAACCCATGACAACCCAGACATTTGAATGGTAGTGTATATAAATATTAAAAGTTTAAAGTAGTTATTTATAAAATATAAAGGTTAACAACTACTTTAATGTTAATCTTTTTTTTTTAAGTCTTTAAATTATTTTGGCTATTTCAACATTTTCTCACCGTAATATCGTCTCTGTTTCTGCAAATATATCTTCTGAAGAGTATTACTCTTAGCTTAGTCATGTACTGTAGGTAAGTAAACCATAAACATTACATCTCATTTTTGAGGAGAGATTGTCAAGAGAAGGAAGCACTCGATTCACTTATGATGTGCTTTTTCCAAGTGCATGAAGCGGAAACAACTCTTTTCACTTATCATCAGCCCTTCACATCCCAGTGAAAGCCATTTCCACAAACACAATTTATGTACAATTATTTATGTACAATATTTCCTTTAATAAATCATTTAACCCATGCCAAATGTTACTATGACTATTTCAGTAGAAGTTATAACCCCATCACATCCTTGAGTTAGCCACTCATGAATGTCCTTGATCTATAACTCTGGGCTGCGACCCTCCGGCTTTGTGTGGATGTTTGGTTTTGTTAACAGCAAAATTAAGAAAATCCAGAGCCATTAATTCAAATTCAATGTGAAATTTAAAAAGGAAAAAGAAAAAAAAACGGACTTAAAAATTTCCTGACCTTGCTAATTCTTCCCAATATATATCGCTCAAAGCAGCGTTTGTAATGATAAATGAGTGTGCTTCAATCCCAGGAGGTCAGGAAGCTGTGCCTAGCTATTTTGTGTTTCTTCAAATGATTAGCCTAATGATTGTCCCAATTAAAGAAACAGAAGAGCAGCAGTCACCTATTACAAAGTGCAGGTTTTTCAAAAATATCAAAAGCCTTCGCTTCTTCAGTTTGGATATTAAAGCTATTCAAATCAAGGTTTTCTGTGGTAAAGACTTCCTTTTCATTATCACTGTAAGTTGGCTTCAGTACAACTCATCCACCTTCATTTTGAGAGAGGAAATTTATTACAATTTGTATTTTAAAAATGCGTCAAAGTACATGATTTTTTTTCCAGGTTTTCCTGACATATTAAGATATTAAGGTAGCACACAAAACTAAAAGGTGAAATATTCATGCACACACACACAAACACACACACACACATATACTGTATGTATATATATATATATAGAGAGAGAGAGAGAGAGAGAGAGAGAGAGAGATTATTTTTTATTGTCACACTAGGTAGTATATTATCATAGTAATTAATTAGTTAATTAAGAAATTATTCAACAAAAATCAATCAAATCATTTTTGTGCTCAACAGAAATAAATGATATACAATTACAAGATATAAAGATTTGACCCCAACATTCTTGAATTTACTGCATTCACTTTTTTACCCGACAGCTATAACAAAAATATGATTGATTTAGGAGGCAGAATACACACAACTTATTCTAATCTAAGAGGGTTTCTTAAACACATCCCTTCTGACAACTTCCCATGTGTCAACAAACCCCTGTCTTCCCCATAATATGCTATTTAAATTCTCCTTATGTGGAATCTCATCAAATTACTATTTATTACCAATTTAATATCTTTCTTTTTTTTTTTTGTCTGGAGGCTGTGTATTTATGTGCAAGTATGTCCCTGTATGTGTACAAAATGATTTATACTGATCATTTCATTCCAATAAACCCCATTCCTCTCTGAATACACAGTGGATTGCTCTTGAAAGCATGGCCGAGAAAAACTGTCTTATTAGTGCAGTTCATTAAAATCATTAATAGTCATGAAATGAGAGTCGCCAGAGTCCAAAAGGCTTAATGCCCTATCCATATTAATTAGGTACTAGCAAATCTGAACTGAAAAAGAAAAGGATAGAGAGAACGGATGGGGAGTATGGGGGGAAAAAAGGAGAGAAGCTGCACTGACAGCACATGGATTACACTGCGCTAACAACCTCCCTTGCCAGACGCACTCCGTCTCCCCCCACTCCGATTAAAATTCAGTTTAATTAAAATTGATTATATTAAGGGATTCATGTGCTTAATTAACTGCAGTCCACTCTGCTACAACTGACAGAGGCATTGTAGTACACCTGACCATGGAAAGGTGAGGGCATAAGGAGGAGGGCAGGTGAGGTATAGGGATTTGTGTTAGCATCTAAGCGCTGACACATTTTGACTTCTTTCACCTTTGCTTTGAGCCTGTTTTCTCAGAGCAAGACTGAAAGTGACATTTGACTACATACGAAGATTCATGCTAGAAGTTGCCTTACAAACTGCCAGAGCCAAATCTCACAAACAAGTGCAATCAATTCAGGTAGTGTGTACAAAGCTGAATGCATCAGAGGGAAGGAGAGAGTAACAAGTCTAGATTAATTCACACATTTTGACAGTCTTCATCCAAATATGCATACATCCCTACTAGTACACTATATGATAAAAGCAGTAGGTCTAAAAGTAGTTTGTCTGAATATGCAGTTTTCATGCAACAGTATGGCTAAAAAATAAATAATTAAATAAATACTTCTCATGAAACTTCCAATTTTTTAAGCTAATTTATGCAAAAATAAGAAGTCCAAAGGCTTTTATTAGTAGAAATGGCAACAAAGCAAACAGAATGTGTTGGTTAAAAAAGGAGCTTTATGAGCACAAACAAAACAGTGTCTCTACAATTGCCAAAGATTATATGTCTTTTGTCACAAAGTAACTTTGGTCAACAATAGCAGATACCACACTGGTTAAAGTGTTGGCATTCATGTTTCTTGTTTACAGACGCATAGTTGCTATGGTTATCACTATGTTATTAAATATTGCATTTCTGGAGTGATTTATGTTCCAAACATACACAGAATTCACTCTTGCATTTAAATCATTCTCAAAACTTTTCAGTGTGGATGTGGGCCTTTGCGACTTTAAGGCTGCAGGAAAAGTGGCCATTATCAAAGAAAGATAAAAACTTTGAGAAAGTAAAGAATTAAGGACTGTAAAGAGGTTGATGAAATACTAAAAACTGCATGGAGGATTCTGAATAGAATTTAAAGGAATAGTTCACCTGAAAATGAACATTTGATGAAAATGTACCCACCTTCAGGTCATCCAAGATGTAGATGAGTTTTTTTGTTTATCAGAGAAATTTAGGATTACGTCACTTCCTCACCAATGGATGCTCTGCAGTGAATGGGTGCCATCAGAATGAGAGTCCAAACAGCTGATAAAAACATAAGTAATCCACAACACTCCAGTCCATCAATTAACATCTTTTGACGTGAAAAGCTGCACGTTTGTAAGAAACAAATCCATCAAAGCATTTAACTTTAAACCACCGCTTCTCCCCAAAATACGAATCCATAATAACACTTTCACCTCCAGTGAAAAAGTCCATTCACTGTTGTCCTCTCACATCAAAATCCTCTGACAAATTTGTTTAGAACTGTTTTGGATGGTTTTCACTTGTAGACAGTGGTTGCTCTGTGCATATTTCTTTCTTAATTCAGACAAGACCATTTTTTTCCAATTGGGAAAGCAATATTATGGACAGAGGACTCGCATTTTAGCTGGAAGCAGAAGGTTGAGGTTAAAAACATGCTGATGGATTTGTTTATTACAAACACATAGCTTTTCATTTCACAAGACGTTAATTGATGGATTGGAGTGGTGTGGATTACTTGTGGATTATTGTGATGTATTTATCAGTGGTTCGGACTCTCAATATGACGGCAATCATTCACTGCAGATGATCCATTTGTCATGTAATGCTAAATTTCTCCAAATCTGTTCTGAAGAAGAAACAAACTCATATACAACTTGGATGGCCTGAGGGTGAATAAATTGTTAGCACATTCTAATTTTTGGTTGAACTATTCCTATAATGAGACTTTCCACATCTAAACCAGAGTTTCCCAAACTGGGGTTCGCAAGTGGACTGCAGAGGGTTTGTGAGCTGATAAAAGCAAATGATTAATTAAATGATAAAACACTTACTGTAAAAAAAGAAACTAAGTCACATGATTCAAGGTAAAGACTTCAATGAACCAAAAATCAAAGTCAGTCAGTGCATGAAACTAAACAAGAACAATTTGTAGTACTGCAGGAATAGTAAGGCCAGTATGTTAGTGGGATATATCAAATAATATCCTCATCTTCAATAAGATTGTTCCTCATATTAAGAACAATCAACCTCTAGTGGAGCTTACATGAACAACATCCGCTTGCTTTCCCTCGGCAGAGTGAGAACTTATGGGTTCCGGCCAGCAAGTTGACAGCGGTACAAACGCTGGATAGATAAGGCAGCGACCCAAGGGCCGGCCGGAGGATGAGATGAATACATTACTCTGACAGCAACGAGGGACCTGGGTCAGTACGGTTCGAGATCCAGGGCGCCCTTAACTAAATCTGCTGCATCTGTAACAAGGAGGGCCGAGGGAGAAGAGGGCACGGCGCATGTAGAGAAGCAAAGAGCGAACGAGAAAAGGAGAGGGAGGGGGTTTGTCATCCAGAGCCCCCTATGGCATCTCGCCGCACTCGAGCAAGGTCTGCAAAATTGGCCGACGTCCCAAATGCAAGGCCTCTTTACCACAAGGCCTCACTCCATCAAGTCTGCGAGTCGAGATGATGTGTGTTAGTGTGTGTACCAGCCAATGGCATCATTTATCCAGCAGGGCAGACAAAACAAGCTGCTGCCAGTATTGATGGGCCCTCCTCAGGGCCCTCTGCGGATTGGGGTCGCCGGGTCAGCGGTCGCCAGCAATCTGGAGGTAAATGGAAACTGGGGGCTGTTAGATGTATGACCAGCCACCGCAGAACAAAGCCCAGGTGTGTGTATGTGTGTGTTCGTATAAAAGCAAGCAGCTCCCTTTCTACTATATTGTACCGCTCTTCCTCTAACCCTGCCCTTTATAGATAACCGGATTAAGTTCTTGTTTATTGCTAGGATTTTGACCTCACTTATTCTCATAACTTCATTGCACTGCCTTCCCAGTGTAGCGTGAGAGCAAGCCGGCCAATTTAGAACAATAGGATTGTGCTGTGACCCACACGCTTGGAGAAGCGCTCCTCTCACATTCACTCTCAGTGCATCTGAATGGCTGATCAAAGGGGGATGACGGTACTGAACTTAAGGGGCTTTGAAATAAAGGGTCTAGAAACGAGAGAAAAATTTAATTTGAGGAAATGAGAAATTGAAGAAAATTTGAGTGGTGCTTGCCTATGCAATACTCACTGCCAAGATGCTTATGAATGCTTCTTAGGGAGTTGGTAAATGGTTGCTCAGGTCTTCTGGAAGGATGCAAAAAGGCCTACTCACCCAAACAATCATATCCCACCACAAAGTCCCCACTCCCCACAATATTCTGGTCACTATATACAGCTCAAAACACTCCATCAAATGAAGGTTAAGGGGCCGGTTATACAACACCATTTTCATCTAAAGACAGAAAATGTTTAAAACTTTTTTATTTTTTAATTTTTTATTTTTCTTTACCAATTCATTTACATGACAACAGCATATCGAGGGCCTAAAAACACAATCTTTTGAAAACGGGTCTCAAAATGCAAGTTTTTGAAACAGATGCCATTATCATCTACAAAAGTGTTAATTTCTATAGGCACCTGAAGTTTCTTTACAAACTGACACCCCCAGCTATACACTTGCATGCATAATACTGCATTTTAGTTGTCAAAGATGTGAACGGGGATCATTTTGACAATGTTGTTGTCTGTACCCTAAGTCTTTTGTTGGCCTATTTGATTTTCTGCCAAGTGAAAATAAGTCCCTTAATCACTTAAAGTAACAGCACACCTCTTATATGGATAGTTCATCTCAAAATGAAAACTGAAAGTCATTTACTCACTCCTGTCATTCCAACCCTGTACCGTGGAACGTAAAAAATCATGTCATTAGTTATCTACATTATTTAACATGAACTAGCAATGAATAATATGTTTAAAGCATTTATTAATCTTAATGATTGTTTAAACATTTAATATTAGATTTTTAAAATCAAAACTTGTATCTGTTACCGTTAATGCATTCTGAAAATGAATGAACAATTAACCAACTGTATTTTTTAATAAATAACATTAACAACGATGAATAAATGCTATTTTGAGGTGACCTATCCCTTTAACAAACTATATAGTTTCTACCATTCATTAAGGTACCATATGTTTCCATAATAAAAACATAATGGGACAAGAAATATGCTAAAGATTATAAAAAGTGCCTAGATACTGACCACTTTATGAATCAAGGATAGACTACAAAAATGAAACTAATCATTATTCTTACAAAGTAATCCTTGTCAATTAGGATTATTATCTTAAGCATTGCCTTTACTAACATATTGAACAAAAATCTATTTATTTATTCAAACTGACCTGGCTTTTTCCACACTCTAAAAATGCGTCTTACACATCTCGGTTTGTCAAATATTCAGACTGAGCTTGCCCAGGGACCACAGATGTAAATTAGCTGTACAGCTAACTCTGGTACAGGGCCTGAACTGTGCACGGTCCCTGTCAAATAAACTAATAAAATAAATATATAAAAATAAAATAAATAAATAAAGAAATTTCTCTCTTGTGCAAGCGCAAATACTTGTTGTGGGGTTGGCAGGCACATCTAATAAAGGAAAGCATAGGGCAAGAGAAACAAGGATAGTAAGATGGCAGCAGATGAGGAAATGCTGCTGATGGGAACCTGAGACCGTGCCCTTCCATTCACTCTGGTGTCATTGTAACACATCATACAATTTTCCGAGAGCTGGAGAGGGGAATGGGCCTTCATTTACATAATGCTGCGTCCTCACTATTTTAATTCACTTCAAGCACAGCCGTGTGTGTGTGAGCTGCTGCTATAGCTGTTTGTGTGAGTGTTGTGCGAGTGTGTTGTTGCAGGGTTCTTCAATTCTAATGGTAGATGAACTCTCAGGTAAGTTAAGCATAGTGCTCTTCAGTTGAAGTAGGCCTGCTGGAGCCTACAGAGACGAGCACATGCTGCCAACATATTGTCCACTGCATTATTAAACAGCCAATAGTAAAGAAAGCACTTGATACCCTGACACAAATTAGGCCTTGTCATAAGACAAAATGCAGATTAATAGGCATTCCTTGAAATGGCCATGTAGTCATGTACTGTCAAGATAACCAATGCATCAGCAGTATGTTTTCAACTGGGATTACAATGAATAAAATATGACTTTTTTAACTGCAGTAGCACAACTGACAGCATCTCACATCTCTGAAATGCATGACATTTAAAAAAAAATACTGATTAAAATTTCACACATCCTATTTTTTAATTAAAAGTAAAAATAAAAAAAAATAAAAAAAATCAATGATGTGGGTGAAACAGATGTAAACACATCTCTTCACTAACTTTTTCCGTAAAACAGTACTAGTGTTCACTTTAAAATTCAGTTTGCAGTTCAGCATACAGTATAAAACACATACTTCAGCGCCACCTGCTGTCGAAGATGACAAAAAAGGATGTCTTTGCACTAAAATATTATTATTATTATTATTTTTTTTTTTATTTTTTTTTTATTTTTTTTAGTTTCTCTTTTGTACATTGCTACTCAAACTGGACAGAATTGCTTTCATTTTCCATATTGTTAATCTATGGACATAAAGTTATTTCAGCTAAAAGAATAAATGTGTGAGCCAAGCAGTTTTCAACATTTGCACAGCCCACAGCCAACATACACTTTCAGGTAACCAATGTAGCCCTAATGTTACCCCTAATGTAAAAAGTAATGAAATCTTTCTAATGGAAAATTGGTACTTGGTACTACTGGTTTTCGTACTAATCTAAAACAAAACGTGGCCTCTGTTTGTAAAACCTTCTGGGCATAATTGTACAATACTTATAATTCAAAAGCCAAGCACAAAATCATCCAATATTCCTGTCTGTTCTATTTGTAGTAGCATAGAAATGATTACAAATTGTTTCTGCTCTAAAATCTGATTGGAAAACACAGAGGACCCACTCACTCATGAGAGAAAACAAACTCCAGTTTCTATACTAATTTTGAAAAATACAACAACAACAAAAAAAGCCATTTTTGAATGAAAAATACAACAAACATCTGTAAACTTAAAACAAATGAAATGAATGCACTAAGTTTAATTGTTGTCTGGCAACATTTTGGCCATGTTACATGGGAGACGAATATTTAATTGCAATTATTAATTATGCCAAATCTAATTATTTTAATATTTAACCAAAGCCAAACAATCAGCATTAAATCCTAAAACAAAAGAAAAATCTCAGTACTCACACAGGTTCACAGAAGTTGTGCAGTTATCATGAGATCCTAGTCACTAGCCTACATGAACTGAAGTAGATGCAAATTGGTATTTAATAGATGATTATGTGAGAACAGCCGCATGGTGAATCATTACACTTGTAGAGGGCAAATTCAATTACACCAACATCCTTCCATAGGCCATGAAATTTCTCCTTTTCTGTCGGTAGTGTTAGGTGTGCATGCGCAACATGTTTTGCCTCCAAACAGAGGCACTGAAACCCCTCTCACAAAGTCTGTTTTCACTACACAATGATTTTAGGCGGTAATGTGATTATATAGTTGCTTTAACACAACTATTACATGGTTAAGGTTAAAGTTCCTATGTTGTTTGTAACATTTATTTCAATGTTAGCAAATTCAGGATAATTTTCTCCATTACAAGATGTGTTATGTTTTGCCTCAGTAATCAGATGTTGTGCGTTCTGAGGAGCCATTCACACTGACGCTTTTTATTTAAAAAAATAAATAAAAAATGCAAGATGGAAGTGGACTGGGAAAATCGCAACTTCATCAAGACCATTCAGAGCAAAGACTTTATAAATGTGCCTTACTAATTAGACTTGCAAACAGTATTTTGACAATGTACAGCATAGAATCAAGTTATATAGTTTCACTCCCAATGGTGTTCAATGCATTGTTGCCTATTCCTTTATGTCAGTGTGAAGGGCCATTATATGATAGATCGGTTCAGTTGTTGTTGGTATGAATGTGTGTGAACTGAGTGTGTGTTCATATAAAATAATAAATTCACGTTCAGCAGTGCATTAATATTGCACTTAATATTGAGTAGGGTGAATTGCCCTAAATTGGGACACTGCCTGATGTCAAGTGTTTCTAGCTCCCCCATAAATACATGAATGCTTGTGAAACTCTGGGTTAGCCAAAGCTCTCAAATTTCCAGTCGTATACGTGACCCCGGACCACAAAACCAGTCATAAGTAGCATGGGTATATTTGTAGCAATAGCCAAAAATACTATCTATTTTTCTTTTAGGCCAAAAATTACTAGGATATTAAGTAAAGATGATGTTCTATGAAGATAACGTAAATATATCAAAACCTAATTTTTGATTAGTAATATGCATTGCTAAGAACTTCATTTGGACATATTTAAAGGCGATTTTCTCGATATTTAGATTTTTTGCACCCTCAGATTCCAGACTTTCAAATAGTTGTATCTCGGCCAAATATTATCCTATCATATCCTAATACATCAATGGATAGCTTATTAATTCAGCTTTCAGAAAATGTATTCATCTCAAAGTCCCATATAAGGAATTTTACTCTGTAAGTTATTATATAATAATACAAATTATTTCACAATTTATTATTGAATAAGGCAAATAAAAGTCATTGTTGTTAATTATTACCAGTAGTGTAGTCTGTAATTTTCTCTGTTACTTAACCTTGAAAATCTTTGTCCACAAGATGGAGACAACATACTAAACATGATCAGCTTCTGAACATGGATGCTGTGCTGCAAAGACATGGGCATCCATATTGTTCATTACTGTAAGTGATGTGCATAACAACAAGCAGATTCCTAATGAACTTTGAGCATTTTAATTCTAATGTCCTACTGTAATAGTAACAGTCAGTACTCATGTGCTTTATATAATGACATTGCAGTTAATGTAATACATAAAAAAAAAAAAAAACTCCATAATGTGTAGACATAAACTTGAGGTGATACATTTTTATTATTTCTCTTGATTTCAGCTTTGTCATCCTCCAGTGGTCCTCTGGATGAGGAGCTTCAGTGTTCAGTGTCTCTGGATGTGTTCACTGATCAATGAGAGTTGAGTTGAGTTGAGATGATCAGACACGTGTGTGTGTGTGTGTGTGTGTGTGTGTGTGTGTGTGTGTGTGTGTGTGTGTGTGTGTTTTGCACTGATGGAGGGAGGAGGAGAGTAAAGAGAAAAAGGCGAGAGTTACTAACATTGAAACTTAATTCCAATAACCTCATTTTAAATAATGCAATTAGATCTTTTGTCAGAAGATGAAAAATGCTGATGTGATCAAATGTTTCTTTGTTTCTGTCTGTCTATAGACTCGGCTAATGAAGACACAGAAAGACGTGCAGCAGATGATCCTGGACAGAACTAAAAAGATTCAAGACATTAAATACTTAGCAGAACTCAGAAAAGTGAGCTGACGATGTTAAATCTTTAATGAATAATGTTTTAGTTTGTAACTGTAAATGAAGCCAATTATTTAAAAATATAACTTTTCAGAAAAGCACAGAGCAAGAGAAAGCAGCTAATGCTGAGCTTTTCAGTGATCTGATGCGCTCCATTGAGAGATGTCAGGCTGAGCTGCTGGGGATGATGGAGGAGAAGCAGAAAATCTCTGAGCTCAAGATGAGAGACACTGAGCTGGATCATCTCTTACACACTGAGGATCACCTCCAGCTCCTACAGGTCAGTGTCTCTCTGTCTGCTCACATCACAGAACAACACTCACACTCCTCAAGCTGAGGGATTTCTCCTCTCTCCTGCTGTAGATTGATCCATCCCTGTGCAGTCCTCCACACACCAGGAACTGGCCTGAGATCAGTATGAACACTGATGTGAGTGTGGAGACTCTGAGGAGGGCCCTGACTCAGCTGCAGGAAACTCTAGACCAGAAACTCAGTCAAACTGGTAGGTCAATATCAAATACAGCACACAGATCATTAGATGCTAATTTGTAAAATTACGTATGAGACACATACAACAGGTTTTATACAAAAATGAGAAAATCTTTGTATTATTGTTTTACTTCACAGTGTTGAGGAAGATGTAGCAGTATGCAGGTACAATGTGTCACATACAGTACATAGTATAGTGATAGTTTACATTTCATTCTGCCAAACAATTGTCAGCATTTGGAGATCTTTGTTAAAATGTATTATCTAATTTCTCTCTCAGTGGATGTGACTCTGAATTCTAATACAGCTCATCCAAATCTCATTCTGTCTAATGATGGAAAACAAGTGAGACATGGAGATTTGATTACCCAGAGCGGTTTGATAAGTGTGCCTCTGTCCTGGGAAAAGAGGGATTCTTGTCAGGAAGATTTTATTTTGAAGTGCAGCTGAAGGGAAAGAGTAAGTGGGATTTAGGAGTGGCCAGAGAATCTATTAACAGGAAGGGAAAGATCAGAGTGAGTCCTCAGAATGGATACTGGACTGTGGGTCTGTGGAATGAGAATGAATATTGGGCTTGTGCTGATTCCTATGTGCTTCTGTCTCTGAGAGTGAAGCCACAGAAGGTGGGGGTGTTTGTGGATTACGAGGAGGGTCTGGTCTCCTTCTATGATGTGGAGTCCAGATCTCATATCTACTCTTTCACTGGTCAGTCTTTCACTAATAGGATATATCCATATTTTGCCCCTTTCCTGATGATACTGGTAAAGATTCAGCACCAATGATCATCTCACCCTTTAATTACAATGATTGAATTTACAATCCAGATACTGTACAAAATAAACAATGAAAAAGCGGTGTAATACATATTCATCTGAAAGGCGGAGTGTATGCAGCTGCTATTAGCCAAATGAGAAAATTTTAATATTAAATTGTTTTCTATCTGAGCTTTTAGCTTTGAAAATGTGTTATGCATAATCTGTAAAATTCTACAAAAAAATAAAAACGTAAATGTTTGCACAGTTTGAGAATGTCCTGTAAATTTCTGCATAATAACTGGATCAGTACATGAGTACACTGATTAAAACATAACTGAAAGAATATGGAGTTTTAAGATGTTAGTGTAACCCGCACGTCAGATTTATATCAATGAAAAGGAGGAAAAATATCTACTGGGTCTGAGCTCACCAAATATGTATTAATTTCTATTACAGTAATTTGGAGTCTCGGGTTCGGGATCTCACACTTAACACAGAATAAAAAAATGTGTTTATAAAATGTGTCTGCACTTGCATTCAATTCAGATCTCAATTTAGTCACTAACTGCTTGAATAAGGCACATACACAGAAGTCAGTTTGCACTTTTTGTATTCAATAACTTTCTCTTTTTCTTATTATACTGCACTGCAGTATACTTGAAAACCTTTTCTAAAAGAGAAAAACAAAATCTTTACTTGATCACAATTCAGTCACTGAACAGTAAAGCTGTCAGTCAACAAATAAGTTTGAAGATAAAAAAAAAATACAGATAATAGTAATACTATGAAAACAACAACAACAAAAAAAATGTAGATGAATACCAAAGTCCTGAATGAAGTAGGAAATGTTTTAGCTCAGTTCAGTCAATGTGTGTGTATGAGTGCCTACAGAATCCTTGCCAGAATGAACGATGACGAAAAACTTTTCCTTCCTTACGAACGAATCCTCTGATTGCACAATCCATCCGTAGTGAAATCCAACTTGTTTCTCCCGTTCTGGCGCGAATCCAAAACGACCACGACGCGATGAATCAGTCCGATCTCATCAAGTACACATGGCATCCGATGATCACTAATGCAACAAAACAGTTCAGGCATTCATTTAAAGAAGAAATGGCGAGGATGGAAAAGATTAAGCAGCAGCCGAAATGCGGCTCGCATCTCTCTCACCACGAGCTGGCGCACAAGTGACGTCAGCAAAACTTCATTAACTTCAAATAACATTGATAACTTACACTTACAACATTGTTTCCCCAAAAACGATTGTATAAACATGTTTAACACTTCTACTAATATAACAAAAACAATTTACATTTGTCCTTTTCGTGCACTTTGTCCGCTTCAAGAACAGAATTAATCATCCACATCATCTTACATTAACAAACTAATTTGTTATGTACATATGCGGAAAATAAGAATGATTATGACTTACCTAATGCAACAAAACAGTTCAGGCATTCATTTAAAGAAGAAATGGCGAGGATGGAAAAGATTAAGCAGCAGCCGAAATGCGGCTCGCATCTCTCTCACCACGAGCTGGCGCACAAGTGACGTCAGCAAACCATCGACACACTATGTTAAATAATTAATTCTGTTTCGCAACAAAATTAAATACATTATACAAAAATAATTATACTTTACATGCCTGAACATGTTATGCATTAAATAAGAAAAATAAAATACATACGTAAAAAAAAATTAATTCTCTCAGAAATATTGACAAATTCATCAATCTATCAACTCAATTATATGAGTGGGTTACATCCTCCCCTGCTCAAAACTCTGATGTCCTCATCAGATACTTAATTAATTGTCTGACCCTTAAGGCTAAACAAAAGTTCACTCTGAGTTTGGAGATTTAATTTGAAACATGACCCATAAGGCTAAACAACAGTTCCCCTTGAGTTTGTTGCACTCTCATCTGCTGTTGCATTATTTCAAGTACTTGACTGAAATAGTTGGGTTGTGATTCTACATTTACACTTTGCCGCACACATTGCGCTTTCCAACCAATATAATCCTTCAATTTACTTGGGGGTCTCTTTTCTCTTTGGGACCTTCTCAGCCCAAAAAGAGAATCATGTCTCTCTTCAGCACTCAACTCATGTTGTACTGACGCATCAGCACCTTCCTCCACTAAAGATGAAACATCGTGCGGTACTTCCGTCTCACAAGCCTCTTGGATCTCACTCTCAACAAGTTCATCTCTTAGCAAGTCACTTGCATTCATTTCAACCTCATGATCGTTTGACTCAATGTGACTCAAGGAGGAATCAGTGACATCTTGCGATGTTGTCCCCAACTGAAACTCTGGGGCGTGAGGATTCAGAGACATATGTGGACTCTCAGCCTCCACAATTTCACCACAACGTTCTTCTTCCAAGTGGCTTTTACGCACTCTGCGTGGACGTGTCTCTGCAACTGCGGGAACTTCATCATCCTCAGACAGACTAGCTGGAAGAAACCCACATGGGAGCAAAAGATCTCTGTGCAGGATACGCTCAGGGCCATCACCATTCTCAGGCTGAACGACGTAAACAGGAATTTCTGTATTTGGCTGCTTTGTCACCACATATACAGTGGATTCCCAGCGATCTGCGATCTTGTGTTTTCTTCGAATGTTGACGTTCTTTACTAAAACACGATCGCCAACATCAACCGAAGCAACTGTAACTTTCTTGTCCCATCTGGCTTTATTCATCAATTGCCTCTTTTCAGTGTTTTGAATGGCCAGTTGGTATGCGTACCTCAGTCTTCGCTTCAGCTCATTGACATAATGAGTGTGAGTTTTGGAATTATACCCCTTCGGGTTAATCCCGAAGCAAAGGTCAATTGGAAGACGAGGTTGGCGTCCAAACATTAAAAGAAAAGGAGACTCACCAGTTGCATCATTCCTAGTACAATTATATGCGTGCACTAGGGGACGAACATATTTTCTCCAATGTTCCTTTTTCTTATCACTCAGGGTTCCCAGTAGATCAAGAAGGGTTCGGTTAAACCTTTCTACCGGGTTTCCCCGTGGGTGATAAGGTGTAGTGCGGGATTTTACCCCAGCTATTGTACACAACTCCTTCACGAGCTCAGACTCAAAATTGGCACCCTGATCACTATGTATTCTTTTTGGGAAACCAAAATGGCAAATCAAGTTCTCCCACAATACTGAAGCCACAGTCTTGGCCGTTTGGTCCTTTGTAGGAAATGCCCACGAGTACTTTGTGAAATAGTCAGTGATGACTAAGATGTTACGGGTGTCACTTGAGTCTGGCTCTAATGAAAGGTAATCAATACAGACTAGCTCCAAGGGAGAATAAGCTTTGATGTTCACTAACTCTGCAGCCCTTTGAACACGGGCCTTTCT
The DNA here is from genome assembly GCF_018340385.1 of Cyprinus carpio. NCBI lineage: Eukaryota > Metazoa > Chordata > Actinopteri > Cypriniformes > Cyprinidae > Cyprinus > Cyprinus carpio. The sequence continues at coordinate 10,411,867 of NC_056603.1, forward strand.
CTTGATACATCGCTCGCAAGTTCTGCACTTTCGCTCCACAGATTCTGCCATTTTAGGCCAATAAAATCTGGCTCGTGCAAGCTCCAAAGTTCTTTCATAACCCATATGCCCAGTTTCATCATGAACTCCTTCAAGAGCTCGGTCTCTAAAACTAGAAGGAACGACCAACTGCCCATATTTTTGTCCATACTGATCGGATACCACACGGTACAGCACACCATCTAGAAAACTTAATCTGGGTCTTTCCCTCAGCATTAGACTCACTTCTTTCGACTCTTTGAGTCTATCTGCATGAGTTAAAGTTTCTCCAGACTCTACAAAACTAATTACCCTACCAATGGCTACATCCTCTCTTTGTAGCTTGTACCAATCAGCCGGAGTCATACTAGGTAGAGCAGTCTGTCCAGGCAATTCTTCAGGGTCTATCAAATCATCAGGAACTACATCTTCATCGCAAAGTAACATCTCTACAGCGGCATATGGGATAACACTGCCTTCCAGCGAGTCTCCCTCCTCAAACTGCTGTGGAGTATGCATCTCACAAGATACAGAATGTCGCAAACACACGGCTTTGATCTCTCCCTGACCAAACTTCTGAAACTCATTAGATGCACATTCTGCTTTGCTCAACAAACTTGCAATTCTTTCGTCTATCTGGATGGTCTCTGCATCGTCAGTAAGTGGTTCTTGAGGACGCCGAGATAGCCCATCCGCATCTACATTAGTTTTGCCCACTCTGTACTTTATATCAAAATCGTACATTGACAAAGCTGCGAGCCACCTATGGCCAGCCGCATCCAACTTAGCCGTCGTAAGCACGTACACTAACGGGTTGTTGTCAGTTAGTACGGTGAACTTTGTGCCATACAGAAAATCGTGAAATTTTTCACACACAGCCCATTTAAGGGCTAAATATTCTAACTTGTGCACAGGATAGTTTTTCTCACTTTTTGACAGGCCGCGGCTGGCATAGGCAATCACTCTAGTCTTTCCATCCTGAACTTGATATAAAGCAGCGCCAAGGCCATTGACGCTGGCGTCAGTGTGAAGAATATAGGGTAATTTCCAATCTGCAAAACCCAGAACAGGTGCAGTTGTAAGCTTCTGAATGATAGTGTCGAATGCAACTTGACACTCATTATCCCACTTCGCAGCTAGAGACTGCGCTTTACCCTTAACACGATAAGATGGTGACAACTGTCTAGTGGAAAATTCGCCTTGAAGTAGCGCATTCAGAGGCTTAACTATCTGGGAATAGCCCTCGACAAAGCGCCTGTAGTATCCGGCAAAACCTAGGAATCCCCTCAGATCCCTAACAGTCTTCGGAATGGGCCATTCCTTTATGGCAGAAATCTTGTCTGGATCGGGGTGTATACCTTGGGCAGAAATAACATGCCCCAGATACTTGACGGAAGTTTGAAAAAATCTACACTTGGAAGGTGCCAACTTCAGTCCAAAAGCAGAAATCCTTTGGAGAACCTTCATGAGCCTATCCTCATGCTGTTCAAGTGTGTCTGAAAAAATTATTAAGTCATCAAGAAAAGCTATGACTTCCTGCAAATTCAAGCCTGCCATGACTTTCTCCATGGTTCTTTGAAATGTTGCAGGAGAATTTGTCAGTCCTTGTGGTAAACGTCGAAATTGCCAGTTTCCAAATGGCGTTGTGAATGCTGTTTTGGGACGGTCACTTTCTTCTACTTCCAACTGATAGTATCCACTTTTTAAATCTAGGACCGTAAACCACTTAGATCCTGATAACAAAGTAAACGTCTCCTCAATCCTTGGGAGAGGATATGCGTCTCTTTTAGTCAGTTTATTGAGTTTACGATAATCAACCACCATTCTTAAATCTCCATTTTTCTTCCTCACCAGTACAACTGGGGAAGCATAAGGACTGTTAGATTCCTCAATGATCTCACTAGCAAGCAAATCTAATAGATGTTTCCTCAAATCTTCAAAATCAGCAGGTGAGACCCGACGAGTACGCTCTTTAAAAGGAGTGTGGTCAATTAGTTCTATCCGATGTGCTACACCTGACACATGTCCCACATCAAGATCGTGTCTGGCAAACGCACTTGACACTTCCCTGTTTATTCTTTCAATTATGTGAGCTTTGAACTCCCCAGAAATAGGGGAGTCACCAAAGTCCAGAGTTACAGGATCCTCTGTCTTAACCAAAAGGTTTGCCATCAGGGATGTGGTGGCTTGTGTAGTGCCAGTATCATCAAAAAGAGGCACAGACTTAATCCAGTCTACCACTGAACACTCAGCAACCACTCCTTTTGGCTGTAGGGTCACATTGTGATCTGAAACATTGCGGATGACTATTTTGACTTTATTCCGAGCACTTAGTTCTGCTTGTATCAATTTACACTCTACAACTAAACCGCCGGGAATAGGATGCATCAATGGCTCATCAATAATCATCGTCTTGTTCATGCCACAATCCTTCACTCGATACACCCCGGTCACCTCACACTTTTCCCCTTTACTGATAGTTACAGACTTCCTGCCTGACAGTCTAACTGGGGCAGTTTGCTGCGCTTGTTTACAGGGTGTCGAAGTACTGTCACACAAACGATAAGCAGCCATCCAATTGGCACTGATAGGCATATACTGTAGATACTCATTTTCCTGCAGCAGCCTACAGTCTTGAACAAGATGGCGGAGTACATTTGTACCCACTAGTAAGGGCAACCGAGCATTGTAGGCCTGATCAGGGCAGACCAATGCTAGAGTAGCAACCACTGCATCAGTTCCACAGGCAGACTTAGGAAACTGTATATCTATTTCGATGTACCCAATGTAGGGAACTATTTGTCCCGCAGCTCCCTCAACCCGAATGAGGTCTCCCATAGAGGTAATGCTCCTATGGCGTAAGTACTGCTTGTAAAATGATTCGGCTACACAAGTCACTTGGGATCCAGTGTCGATTAAACAGTGGCACTCAATCCCATCCAACCAAGCTTTACTTTCCCAGGGTTCCCCAATTAGACCATTAGGAACGTGGTTACTCTTTTGTATGGAACTTCTCACAACTTCAGCTTCTGTTCGTTCCACAACAGAAGCTACTCCAAGTTTAAATGAGCAGTGGGTGTCGTTATTTTGGTGGGAGAACTCCTCTGCTCATGCCTCTGCACTAACTTTTGCTGCACCAAGGCTGCATTCACAGGGTTAGTGCAATGTTGCAAATAATGAGAGTCCTCACCACAGCGGTAGCAGAATCCTCCAATAGGTAGTGACTTAGGTTGATTTTGAGGCACAGTGTGTGATGGTTTACCTTCTTTGCCTCTTTTCTTCTTAGCCCCACTTGCCTGGAGTTGATCATGCTCCTGTTTATTCACCAAGACTGGTTTCTGTGCTTTAGCTTTAGCCACCTCAGCTTCAAGCTCCTTTATACGTCTTGTCAATGCCATACTGTCTTGCACCTCCTCAGGGTTTGTTGTGCATCCTTGGTCGACAGTAACATGCAATTGGCTCTGAGCTCTAGTGGGAGGTGTACATAAGTGGCGATTCATACGTTTCTCCTTAAGCTGCTTTTCATGCTCGTAAGACCTCAGTTTGAATAGCAAGCTAGAATAGCTCAATTCAGATTGTGATGCATCTGTTAACAAATCTTTAAGACGCAACTGAGTTATCAGGACTTCGTCCCAGCACCCTCTGATGAACTGTTTGAGAAGTAGAGTGTCAGAATGTTTGCCAACCACTCCCTTCTTTTCAACCACCTCTTGCATTAGAGAATGAAGCCGTCTCAAATAATCAGAAGGGTTCTCACCCCTGTTCTGGTGTGTCTCTATAAACTGAATGTACAGCTCATCTCCACCGGTGACACTGCCATAAGCCTTTTCAAGCTCCTGCACATACACTTCTGGTGGTGCATTGGAACCTGCCCCAAGAGCAACATTAAGAGCAGGAGGGAGGAGGCTATCCAAGATGTATCTTCTCTTATGCCTCTCTGTCAGAGAAGTGTCTGAAAATAACTGCCTGGCATATAATTGCCACGTGGTGAAATCGACTTCCCCATTGGGCTTAGGGTGATGTCCAGAAAACATTCTTAATTTTGGGGTAGAGGGGACTTGTGACTGATATTCAGTGTCATGCTTCACCACGTGTTCCACCACCAATCGCTGCACCTCTTGTGGTATGGTAAAAGTGACTGGGGTTTCATTTATCAAGTTTCCTTCCATAGGGGATGCATCATTTGGAATTGCAAACGAGACTTTTGATGCTGACTTTGTGGTTACAGTTGGCATCACTCGAGGCCTTGCATCATTAAATGCTCTTGTAACAGGGGTTGAAGTTATTGGGCCCCTGTCAGCATTGTCAGCCTTGTGTGCGAGCTTAGTCACCACCTGCTGGCTTAAATCATCTACATTTACACAATGTAGTTTAGCCAAATTTTCTATCTGCGACATCAGATGATCTGCCATATCATCCAAAGTCTGAACAGTGTCTCTCTGTACTGGTGTTGGAGCACTAGAGTCACGTCGCACATATTTTATCGATCTACCATCTAGTGGCACAACACCCCATACATTTTGGCAGTTAGCATTCAAATATTCTTCTTCAGCGATCAATGGGGTGGTAACCTCCTGAAATTCACAAAGAAGCTCCCCTGAGGATCTGTCACCTAACCACTCTATTTTCTTCACCTCATCAAGATGGTCAAAGAATCTCCTCACATCTGTGAGAGTAGTGTTTGGATCTACCTTAGTAAGTATTACAGACCTCTCAGGATCAAAATTATGTTGCTTGCACATATCCATTGTGAAAAGAAAAGAGGAAATCAAATCCAATAAATGTATTGATAAAAAAATATATATATATATATATATTCAAAGCAGTTAGGATCAAAATTTATTACAAGTGCAGCCCCACGTTGGGCGCCAAATTTTTCTCTCTCTCTTCTGTAACCCGCACGTCAGATTTGTATCAATGAAAAGGAGGAAAAATATCATACTGGGTCTGAGCTCACCAAATATGTATTAATTTCTACTACAGTAATTTGGAGTCTCGGGTTCGGGATCTCACACTTAACACAGAATAAAAAAAATGTGTTTATAAAATGTGTCTGCACTTGCATTCAATTCAGATTTCAATTTAGTCACTAACTGCTTGAATAAGGCACATACACAGAAGTCAGTTTGCACTTTTTGTATTCAATAACTTTCTCTTTTTCTTATTATACTGCACTGCAGTATACTTGAAAACCTTTTCTAAAAAAGAGAAAAACAAAATCTTTACTTGATCACAATTCAGTCACTGAACAGTAAAGCTGTCAGTCAACAAATAAGTTTGAAGATAAAAAAAATACAGATAATAATGCTATGAAAACAACAACAACAAAAAAATGTAGATGAATACCAAAGTCCTGAATGAAGTAGGAAATGTTTTAGCTCAGTTCAGTCAATGTGTGTGTATGAGTGCCTACAGAATCCTTGCCGGAATGAACGATGACGAAAAACTTTTCCTTCCTTACGAACGAATCCTCTGATTGCACAATCCATCCGTAGTGAAATCCAACTTGTTTCTCCCGTTCTGGCGCGAATCCAAAACGACCACGACGCGATGAATCAGTCCGATCTCATCAAGCACACACGGCATCCGATGATCACTAATGCAACAAAACAGTTCAGGCATTCATTTAAAGAAGAAATGGCGAGGATGGAAAAGATTAAGCAGCAGCCGAAATGCGGCTCGCATCTCTCTCACCACGAGCTGGCGCGCAAGTGACGTCAGCCAAACTTCATTAACTTCAAATAACATTGATAACTTACACTTACAACATTGTTTCCCCAAAAACGATTGTATAAACATGTTTAACACTTCTACTAATATAACAAAACAATTTACATTTGTCCTTTTCGTGCACTTTGTCTGCTTCAAGAACAGAATTAATCATCCACATCATCTTACATTAACATACTAATTTGTTATGTACATATGCGGGAAAATAAGAATGATTATGACTTACCTAATGCAACAAAACAGTTCAGGCATTCATTTAAAGAAGAAATGGCGAGGATGGAAAAGATTGGGCAGCAGCCGAAATGCGGCTCGCATCTCTCTCACCACGAGCTGGCGCGCAAGTGACGTCAGCCAACCATCGACACACTATGTTAAATAATTAATTCTGTTTCGCAACAAAATTAAATACAATTATACAAAAATAATTATACTTTACATGCCTGAACATGTTATGCATTAAATAAGAAAAATAAAATACATACGTAAAAAAAAATTAATTCTCTCAGAAATATTGACAAATTCATCAATCTATCAACTCAATTATATGAGTGGGTTATGAGTTAATTTAGAATGATGAAATACATTCTTAAAGCTTTTAAGCTTTTTAATAAACAATATTTTTCTGACAACCCACACGCTCACCCAATACAATTACATGTGCATAACTGGTACGTTGTTGTACTATTTCACTAATAATCATCAGAGATTTTAGTGATAAATAACACTCAATATTCACATGAGGTGCTTCAATATCTCCTGGATTTTCTGAATGAGGTGGCACGGGACCAGGAAAAAAATAAATAAATAAATACTAAAATAAATATATTTTACGGTACTATGTGTACCTCTAAATTATGAACACTTTATCTTCTTTAATACCATGGTGTATCTATATATAAACATGGCTGTGTTCCCTAGTTGCTGGGAACATTGTTTTCAGACATAATGACCCTTCGCAAAAACCTGCCCTCCTTAGTAACCACTGCTATGTCTAACAAGCCATTTCGCTCTCACATTACACATTGTGTCCTCACACAGTAAAAAATACATTTCGGAGCAAAGAGGAAACTGACAACACGCCGACAGACAAGACAGAGCAGATTACTTCTGGTATTAAACAAGGTCTCAGCTTTCAAATATTTTCATATCATAATTCAAACAATAAATACCATTTTGTGGCTCTTTAATGAGCCATGACAGATCACAGTAGCCCCTCTGTTCAAGCAGCATGTGAATCAATCGTCTTTTATCATATTTACTTAAAGCACAAAATAAATTTGAATGAATATCATAACACATTTTATTTAAATCGCGAAAAGACATCAATACACAACATTTTTCAAATTTAAGTCCACTGAAGTTAATCTACTCTCCTGTCTATCTGATTTGTCTGGTGGGCAAGATGGCAGATTCGGATTTATGATTGGTCAAATTGCCTTTGCGAACAGTCATTTGTATTAGGTTATGCATTTTGATAAATATTTAGACATTATTAATATTACTTTTAGTCAAAGTTGAAATTTGTATTTTTAAGTTAATTTGAAGAGTTAGTATTTGCATTACCATTGCAGTCAAATCTAAACACAGAGAAAGCATAACTCATAAGCTTGATCAGTCACACAAAAACTCTTTATTTATGCCCTCATTTTTTAAAGCAGCCCAGCAAAGGATGAAAGCCCTGTGTTACAAACAGTGACATGTAAGACTAATGTTGCTTAAATAGTTCACCCCAAAATGGGCCAGTAATATTTGTACATTGTCACGTAACTTCTGCTGCTTGACCTCAAGGTGTAAGGATAATTGTGAAATTAATATTAGCCACAGAACAGATGCAGGTTTTGCAATAAATAATTAAAAAAATTAAAAAATAATAAAAATGAAATAGACTGCAGCAATTAACATTTTGTCAGAACCTCTAGTAAATTACATGGTATTTTGCTTGTCTTGTTGTCTGTTCATAGCCGTGGGAGAATCATAATCTCTGTTTGAAACATAATTCACAATTTATGTACAGTAGATAGTACCACAAAAATAAACAAACATATAAAATTGTTTGCAGCATAATACAAATAAGCACCAGTCAAGCTACAATATCAAACAGGACCACAGGGAGACACCAAAAGACCACTTCACCTGCTCCCTTGACCTGTCTGTACAAGCTAGCTTACTATATAGATTCATTCAGATCATCCGCGTCCATCTATTTTTAATTTTGCTGCTTGATATTGCAGGTTGGTGTATAACCATATTATTTTAATGTAGGCCTATCTTAATTATTAGCTATATGATGAATTATAATTAATTTTATGAAACAGGCCCCAGGTCTATGCAGAAACCAAATGATAAAGATGGCTCTGAAGACATCAAGACGCTGTGCAGTGCCAAGTTGTGGAAAAATGGTGTTTGCATTGCCTTCTTTGTGATCCCAACGTTAGGACAGAGTGAATTAATAGTCAGTAAGAACTCGGTCCTTTGTACACTTCATTTTCAATTTGACGCAGAATTTTAAAAAGATCAAAACTAAAAGAGATGCCGTGTCGACTATATCTGACAGTAATGTCGCAACACAAGTGTGAGTAACTGTTTTCATTACATGGTCACTATTGCTCTGTCTCTTCTTATCGTTTGATATGTATTGAGGTATTTATTCGTTTTTTACCTAAATCACAGCAGCCTCCATCTATGAAGAATGTACACTGTCAAACATATTAGTCAATTATGGCAGTGGGCGTTTACTTCTGAGTCTACAATCCCCCATGCCTATTTAAACAGACCGCTCTGATGAGGGGGTCAAAAACAGGACAGAAAACAGCTTATTACCTCTAAATTATGGTTTTCTTTTTTGTTTTATTATTATTATTATTATTTTTTTATGTAAAAATCTTTATACTGTTATACATGAACCTCAGAGAACAGTACAAAAATCGAAGGCAGTTCATGACCCCTTTAAAAAGTGCTCACTTTGGTTAACGTCTTCATTGGAAGATGTCCATGAAGAAGAGGCAGCATCTCATCTCTGTCACCGTCGGCATCCTCTCTGACTGGGGTGGGGTAGGGCATGGAGCAGCCACAGGCACAATCATCAATAATATTCAATAATATCTAATTTTGCATTTGATCTCAATCTTTTATAATAAAAATGTGTGTACACATTGATGACAGTATTGAACACTATTTTAACATTTATTCATAAAAGAAAATCTTGTGACTTTTTGGCAACAATGTTTTATTCAGTTTTATTTAGTGTATAAAAAATGGATGCATTTGCTGGCAATATAAACAAAACATTAAATTAATGAGTTTAAAAGAAATAACAATCCATTGTAATGAAATAAAATATTACATAAAAAGCCCTTACATCAACTTAGTTAATTTGATTAATTTGACTTAAATAGTAATCTCAGCCACTTAACAATTTGGCCAAATGGGCGACTGAAAATACTTATACAGATGCCTTCCCTAATGTAAAAGAAATATACAAAACATGTATCTGAAATGAATATATTTCATTCTATACTACAAATACATTTGCATATTATTTACATACCACTGGTATACTCAAAGTCTGCTAAATTGGAACAACTAATTTTGTACTTAATGTACTTTAATTGTGCGGAAGTAGAGCTGAAGTCTAAAGATAAACTGAAGTATATATGATTGTTCTAAAAGTGGCACTATTACAAGTACACTTAAATGTCTTGCATTTAAAGACTGATATTATTCAAAGATCATACAATCCTGTTTTAAAGTTTAATTATATGGCATTTTAGGCTTAATATTGAGAAATGTGCATTGTGCACAAGTAGTACTCCAAATAAATTTTCATTAGTTTTATATCAGTAAGTACTGAGTGAAATTTCAGTGAATAGACAACAAACAAAGTAAACAAAATGTTTATAGATTTGAATTAGTGGGAATGTGTGTCATAAAGAACATTTCAGGTGGAATTGTGAATTGTACATGAAATAGCTAGCTAGCTAGCAACACGACCTCACTGACAACATACTAAATATTGGAGCTTCACCAGCTATTGTGCATGGAGCCTTTTGGGAGTCATGGGGCTTCAAATTGTTCATTACTGTGAGTGAAATACTGTATCAACAAGAAGTTTTGCAGTGAATTTTTTGAACAAGGGTTTTAATACGAATGCCTTACTGGGATAGCAACAGCCAGAATTCAGATACTTTATAAATGACACTGAAGTTGTATGCAGTGCACCTTATGTAATAGGCCTACACTCTATAAAACTGTGCACAAAGACACATGATTCAGGGTCAAAGTCTGATGGGAGCAAACTTCGACTTTAATATGCTTAACACTTTACAAACACCACCACCACCAACAACAACAAAAAAATGATACTAATTGAAGCATTTTAATACATGATATTCACTCACAGGTAAGTTATGGATATGATGATCATGAATTCATTTGATATTTTGAATTGCAAAAACTGATTTGGAATCATTTACTCAGCTATCTGTCAATATGGTTAGATCTGCATACAGGATTGAATATGATCTGTTTTACATCCATAAATTTAATTTGCGAAGTGCTGGCATTAATACGTTTTATCATAATAAATATTAACTGTAAAATTATACAAATAGAGTGGTTGTAGTGTACAGTGATACTGGTTGTCATTAAAACATGATCAAAACATTGATCCGTTTGGTGGTAAACTAGTAGTTTTTTAAACTAGAGCATTTTTTTTTTTTAGGGGTTCTCAAACTTTTTAAGGCCAGTTTTCCAAGAACCGTCTTATAATTTTTACTGACATTGGAACTCCCTCTCTCTCTCTCTCTTTTAGTTTTAATCGTTAAAATAAGTTGTAGTAGTCAGAAAGCATGTCTAATTACTTGAAATAAAAAAACTTATATAATTTAACAAGTTTAATAATAATAAAATTTTAGGGCTCAATGTAATACATTTTATTTATTCTCAATTTATGTATTGTTCCCAAATTCAATGTTTACTGTTTTTATTTTTCTGAGTTCCATTTTAAAAACTGGTTAAATTACATTTTTAGCAATGAAAAAGCATGTCTAATTGAATTCATAAATTGTTAACTTTTTATTAGAATGTATTTATTAATATTAAAAATGGTGGGAGTCAATTAATTATTATAATTATAGTATTAATTTGAGAAGAATATTTTACTTACAATAGTATGTTATAATCTTTTCTACTGGGGTTAGAGAATTGGACTTGTGACCCGAAGGTCGGAGGTTCAAGTCCTGGTGCTGGCAGGAGCTGTAGGTGGGAGGGAGTGAATGAACAGCGCTCTCTTCCACCCTCAATACCCATGGCTGAAGTGCCCTTGAGCAAGGCACTGAACCCCCAGTTGCTCCCCGGGCGCTGGATATATAGCTGCCCACTGCTCCGGGTGTGTGTTCACTTCTCACTGCTGTGTGTGTGCACTTGGATGGGTTAAATGCAGAGCACCGATTCCGAGTATGGGTTACCATACTTGACAAATGTCACGACTTTCACTTTCACTTCAGCTCACTGTGATGGGTTGTCATGAAGGCCTTTCAGTTTGTGTACATGGTCTGATGATAATTTTTCTCAAATTAATTAGTGAAATGCTGTTAAGTGAATCTTCAGAGACACTAGATTGTATCATGATTTGATACCACTACTTTTAATTTATTCATCCTTAATTCACCAAATTCCATGACAGTCCATTGTACAGTAAATTCCATTTTCCACATTGTGGAAATTATAGAGCCCTAAAATGTTATGAAATGAAATATGTCCTGTGACTTTTTTTCTTACAAGGCTTAAAGAAAAGAAAAGCAATGGCGGAAAAAATTAGATCACGGAAATACAGACGCAGTAGGGATAACCCTCCATGTAAGTTAATTACTAAAAATATTATTGAATAAAACAAGTCATAATAAGATCTGTACAATTGCTTACAATGATACTTAATTCCTGTTTTGGTTCCTGTACAAGTAATAATGTTATTTGTATATTATCCAATATTTGCAGACATGAGTTACAGGTGAAACATTTTCACTATTCCTCTTCTTTTCAGCTTTGTCATCATCCAGTGGTCTTCTAGCTAAGGAGCTTAAATGTTCAGTGTGTCTGGATGTGTTCACTGATCCAGTCAGCACTCCATGTGGACACAACTTCTGTAAGAGCTGCTTAAACCGTTGCTGGGAAAACATTCAGAACTGCTTCTGTCCATTCTGTAAAGAAACATTCAGTAAAAGACCCGACCTCAAGATCAACACTGCACTTAGTGAGGTTGTGCAGCTCTTTCAGAAAAAGTTTATTCTGAGTAAATCTGAAGTTCTCTGTGACATCTGTGATGAAAGAAAGCTGAAAGCTCTGAAGTCCTGTCTGGTGTGTCAGACCTCTTACTGTGAAACTCACCTGGAGCCTCATCTGAGAGTCCTGAGCTTAAAGAAACACAAACTGATGGACCCTGTGGAGAACATGAAGGACTATATTTGTCAGAAACACGAGAGACCTCTGGAGCTGTTCTGTAGAGATGATCAGACACGTGTGTGTGTGTTTTGCACTGATGGAGACCACAAGACTCACAACACTGTTCCTCTAGAGGAGGAGAGTAAAGAGAAGAAGGCATGAGTTCCTAACAATATTTTTAAAAAAAATTCAATAACCTTTTAGTTTTTAAATATTCCAACTATATATTTTGTCAAAAGATGGAAAATCCATATTTAGTGATCAAATGTATTTGTGTGCTCCTGCTTGTCTGTAGAGTGAGCTAATGAAGACACAGAAAGATGTGCAGCAGATGATCCAGGACAAAAACAAGAAGATTCAAGACATTAAATACTTCACAGAACTCAGAAGAGTGAGTTTAAGATATACAATATCTAATAATGCTTTTGTTTGGCAGCTCATAGAACTATTTGTGGGAAAGTTATGAAATTTGGCTCACAGATGACATTAACCACAACAAATTTGGAAACTCATGTTTTGGTCTTTTTCACTGTATGACATAAGAACACTGAATAGGAGCCACAATCATAAAAATCATCAAATTTTTTTCACGATGCCAATCGTTTGTCTGGAAAAGCCAAAAATCACACAGTGTGTTTCGGGTTTAACAGGGGTATTCAGGGAAGGAAATCTGAAGCTGTTTTTTCTTTTTAATGGATTGCATCACTTAATCATTAATGAATGGACAGCCAAACAGCTTATCTTGTTTGCCATTAAACAATAATTTTGGATTTAACGTTTACACAGAAAAAAAATTAGTTTTGCTGAGAGAAGTGTTAGCTTAACTGTGGACCCTCGTATCTCAATAATAAGACAATCTCTGAAGTCTGCAGTAAGGTAGCCCTTCATGAGCAGGTTTGGAGACCCATGGCCTTTAATGAGTAATTCAAGACAGCTCTTAATTAGCCTCTGTTGTGCTTGGATCCTTAATTGCAGCTTACAACCTGATATTTTTTACTATATTATGTTAAAAAAAAAAAAAATATATATATATAATATATTATATATATATATATATATATATATATATATATATTTCAGAAAAGCACAGAGCGAGAGAAAGCAGCCAGTGTTGAGCTCTTCAGTGATCTGATGCGCTCCATTGAGAGATGTCAGGCTGAGCTGCTGGAGATGATGGAGGAGAAGCAGAAAGCAGCAGAGAAACAGGACGAAGAGCTCATTCAAGAGCTGCAGCAGGAAATCACTGAGCTCAAGATGAGAGACACTGAGCTGGATCATCTCTTACACACTGAGGATCACCTCCAGCTCCTACAGGTCAGTGTCTCTCTGTCTGCTCACATCAAAGGACAACACTCACACTCCTCAAGCTGAGGGATTTCTCCTCTCTCCTGCTGTAGATTGATCCATCCCTGTGCAGTCCTCCACACACCAGGAACTGGCCTGAGATCAGTATGAACACTGATGTGAGTGTGGAGACTCTGAGGAGAGCTCTGACTCAGCTGCAGGAAACTCTAGACCAGAAACTCAGTCAAACTGGTAGGTCAATATCAAATACAGCATGCATGCACATCATAAGATATGTTATTGTTGGACTATGTAAAATTATGTATGAGGCAAATACATTATTTTTGTACAAAAAATAATTAGAAAATCTTTTTATGTTTTATGATTGTTTGACTTGCAGTGTTGAGGAGGATGCAGCAGTATGCAGGTACAATGTGTGATTTTTCACTCTTCACATAGCCTACATACAGAAGCATAACAGTTTACTTTTATCCTACCAAACACGTCAAAATGTGGAGATCTTTGTATTGGTAAAATGTGATTCATATTCTGTGATCTCTCTCTCAGTGGATGTGACTCTGGATCCTGATACAGCTCATCCAAATCTCATTCTGTCTAATGATGGGAAACAAGTGAGACATGGAGACATTAAGCATGGAGTCCCAGATTACCCAGAGCGGTTTGATAAGTGTGCCTCTGTCCTGGGAAAAGAGGGATTCTTGTCAGGAAGATTTTATTTTGAAGTGCAGCTGAAGGGAAAGAGTAAGTGGGATTTAGGAGTGGCCAGAGAATCTATTAACAGGAAGGGAAAGATCAGAGTGAGTCCTCAGAACGGATACTGGACTGTGGGTCTGTGGAATGAGAATGAATATTGGGCTTGTGCTGATTCCTATGTGCTTCTGTCTCTGAGAGTGAAGCCACAGAAGGTGGGGGTGTTTGTGGATTACGAGGAGGGTCTGGTCTCCTTCTATGATGTGGAGTCCAGATCTCATATCTACTCTTTCACTGGTCAGTCTTTCACTAATAGGATATATCCATATTTTTGCCCCTTTTCAAATGATTCTGGTAAAAATTCAGCACCACTGATCATCTCACCTGTTAATTTCAATGAATGATTTTACAAGCCATATGAAATAAACAATGAAAATGAAGCATCTTAAAGGGGTCACTTTTTCAACTTTAGTTAGTCTGTAATGTTGCTGTTCGAGCATAAAAAGATCTGCAAAGTTACAAAGCTCAAACTCCACTTCAAAAGGAGATATTTTATGTAACATAAATCACTTTTCAAAAAGTACAACAAATGACTCGTTTGTACTACAATGCATATTTTTGGGGATTGTGATATCATCGAATGGGATGAGACCTGGTTGAGCTGCACTAGAGAAGGCAACAAGTGTTATCACTATTTCGGAGACACAGCTTTCCCAAGGCAGACGAACTTAGAGTGGTTACAATCATCCAGGTTTAAGTCACGCTTAAATTGATTTTAATGCAATATTTACATTGAACCTCGAAGTAGGCGGCTATGGTAAGGGGTGTGACATTTCCCAACAAGGCGCCGAGTGCTGCCAATCACAACACACACTGGCCCAGCTAACCAATCACAGCACATTTCGTATTCCAGAAGGCGGGCCTTCATTTGACACAGGAAATATTCGAGCCATTCATGCCAGACTGGGGAAAGAGGTGTTGTTAAAATGTAAAATATGTGAAAAGTAATGTTTTTCGAACAACCTAGTATGAGAGCCTGTTCTAGTACACCCCCAAAACAAAATCAAGACCTTGCAAAAAAATAATTATTCACAGTCTGTACAATTTTACATCAAATAAAATGTAAACTATGCACAGTTTGAGAATATCCTATAAATATCCTCAGAAGAACCAGATCACTATGATTACTTGAGTACAATGATTAAAACTGAAATAATAATATATAGTGTAGCTATATTACTGTAATTATGTAACAGAAATGGGAAAATGTATACAATTCACTGCACTTTCCAACTCAGATCAATGCTAGTGGGAGTAAAAACAACAACAACTTGTAAGTCTTTTCACACAAATTATAATTACAGGTAGCATCAATTTATTTTTAAATAAATAAATAAATACATTTTTTTTTTCCATAGTGCCTGATTTGCCAACATGTTGACATTTGCATCACACAACCAGCTCCATATTTGCTGCTTTTCTGACGTAGCAAACATGTTTGGTAGCTCTGGTACAGTGTTGCACTTGCTACATGAAGTGGTCGAGAAATAGGCTACGAAGTCACGATAAAAGAGATCTGAGACTGGTAGAAGCAAGCTAAAATGGCATGGTGGCTTCAGGTAATGGGTTTTTATCTCGCATTTGCTCATGTTAACACTACTGGCTTAGGTTTTGTGTAAGTGGTAGGTGATTTTCAAACATGAGATATACAAACTGCCTATTTGGCTGTACATAGGAGGAGCTGCTGTGTGACAGCACTGCAGGTGAGGGAAGGCTTCAGTGAAAGTGAAACTAAATTGATGCACAACAATCTTTAAGCTTTTTAATAAATAATATATCCTAGCCTAATTCTTAGACATTCAAAGACGTATGTGAACACAGATACTCACTCACATGTAGCCTGCGTGATGTAAGAGAAACAAAACAAGACACGGACATACAGCTAATGAGAATACTCATAAGCCATGTGTTCACACAAGACCAGACAGCACGCAGGCAGTGAAAAAAACAAACTGTGTGCTACACAGCACAAGACAAAACAGAACACGAAAGCATGCAGCCAATAACAGGAGCTGCATGCAACAACAACACAAGACATCAAAAGAAGCACACGGCCGAACACAAACCGTGTACTACACAAAACACAACACAAGTGGATAGAAGAGCACACGGCCGAGCGAACTCGAAACTGCACGCTCCCACAACAAGACAGAACATGGAACGCAAGTGTGCTGACCCCAACACGAAACTGAAACTCAACAGTGAAGCTGCGCGCTCACATAAAAACAAGACATGATGAGAGTGTCAGGGCTCTGTCACAAAACCATGAATAACACTAGACCGAAATGACTGAACCCTGACACACTGTGGATAAACAAACTTTTAGATTTATTTAGCAGCGTTTAATGCGAGTAATATAGAGACAGCAGTAAAGAACATTGGCAGAAACACAGACGCCTGTCTGAAAAAAAAACAACTGTAGTAGTTTCTCATGAATGTTAAAATCTCTTGATTATTATTTGTCTTCACAGTGTTTAGGAGGATGCAGCAGCATGCAGGTACAATGTGTGAACTGTTCTCTCACACAATAATGCTTTACAAACAATAGCAATTTGAAATCATATTCTAACTGAACACTTTATTAAATAGAAAAAAATACGAAGATATTTGTATTGTAACGATGTGATTTATGTTCTCTGATCTCTCTCTCAGTGGATGTGACTCTAAATCCTGATACAGCTCATCTAAATCTCATCCTGTCTGATGATGGGAAACAAGTGAGGCATGGAGACATTGAGCATGAACTTCCAAACAACCCAGAGAGGTTCGATAATTGTGTCCCTGTCCTGGGAAAAGAGGTCTTCTCTTTTATTTTATTTTGAGGTGCTGTCAGGGTTAAAACCGAGTGGGATTTAGGAGTGGCCAGAGAATCTATTAACAGGAAGGGACTGATTTCAGCATGGCCTCAATATGGATTCTGGACTGTGGCTCTGTGGAATGAGAATGATTGTAGAGCCCATACTGATCCCTCTGTCTCTCTGTCTCTGAGAGTAAAACCACAGAAGGTGAGGGTGTTTGTGGATAATGAGGAGGGTCTGGTCTCTTTTTATGATGTGGAGTTCAGGTCTCATATCTACTCTTTCACTGGTCAGTCTTTCAATGAGAAACTCTATCCTTTATTCAGCCCATGTCGTAATGATGAAGGTAAAAATTCAGCCCCACTGATCATTTCACCTGTTAATTACAATGCATGAATTTGCACCACAAATACACAATGAAAATAAAGTTTTGTAGAACAATGATTTTAAAAAGATTATTTTTTGTGGGGTAACACTTTATTTTAAGGTGTCCTTGTTACACATGTTACATGTACTTACTATTATTATAATACTTAATTATGCATAATTACATGCAAGTAACCCTAAACCAAACCCTAATCCTAACCATATAGTAGTACTGTACATTTAGTTAATTAATATTACTCAGTACTTATAATTACACTGTAACAAGGACACCTTACAGGAGTGGTTGATTGCGATTTCACTTTTTTAACCTTAGTGTGTAATGTTGCTGTTTGACCGTAAACAATATCTGCAAATTTGCAGCGATGAAAGTTCAATGCAAATGGAGATATCGTCTTTTAAAATTCTGGCAGTTTAATGTCTACAGAAATGGCTCGTAGGGACTACAATGAGCTACTTCCCGGGTTTGTTATGTCACAAACCCAGATAAACCCCGCCCCCGGGAACATGCAGCAAAGATCATCAGCTCATGAATGATCAGCATGCTCATTCAGATCATCGGCTCTGCTACAACAATGAACTGTTTCATTTATACACTTATTTTCACATAGCTATGAGAAGCATTAAACATGGACGCACATGTGGTTGCCATGCTGTATTAAAGCTTTAATCAGGATAAAACCATATATTAAAAGCTAACAGAAGCAGTAGCATTTACAAATAACAGCGTATCTAAAATATGAGACAACAACAAACTAAAAACATACCATGAAGAGCCGTGCTTGCACAGGTTATGCACAATCTTCTTCAGTAATATTCTCTGGGTCTCAATTGGGTTCAAATTGATAAGCAATATAGACGATGCCAATAGGGGCTTTCGCACCGCATACTTCTAGCAACTTAGTTCTAGGAACAAGCCAGCAGGGTGGTTCCTAGAGAACCAATTTCTCCCTCTGGCTGTTTTTCTGGCTGCATTCGCACTGGCAGCAGGAACTTAGAAGTGACTGACAACGACAAACAAAAACAACCGGTGAATGGAGAACGCCATGATCGGAGCTGTTTTTGTTGTATGTTTTGGGTTTTGTGATAATGGAGATGGAATGTAAATGCACAATTTACACAACTGAAAGAGCAAAAAGTTGGGCTAAGAGACAAAATCTCCTGACAACTTTCAGTGTTACATATCGAGGCTGAGAAAAGAACACAACACTGCAGATCATAGCACAGAAACTGCATTTGTTAAAATTACAAATGACTTGCTTCAGATCAAGGCTGCATCTCATTGCTAGTTTTACTTGATCTTAGTGTTGCGTTCGACACCATAGATCACGACATACTCATAGATAGATTACAAAACTATACAGGTATCCAAGGGCAGGCTTTAAGATGGTTTAGATCCTACCTGTCCGATCGCTACCACTTTGTTTATCTAAATGGGGAGTCATCTCATTTATCACCAGTAAAATATGGAGTGCCACAAGGATCTGTCCTAGGTCCTCTGCTATTTTCAATATACATGTTGCCCCTTGGTAATATCATTAGAAAATACGGGATTAGTTTCCACTGTTATGCTGATGATACTCAACTATATATCTCAACAAGACCAGGTGAAACTTCAAAATTATCTAAGCTAACAGAGTGTGTTAAAAATGTAAAAGATTGGATGACCAATAATTTTCTCCTATTAAATTCAGATAAGTCAGAGATATTACTTATTGGACCAGAAAACATTACACAGAATCTCGTAGATTACAATTTGCAATTAGACGGAAGTACTGTTACTTCCTCTACTGTCAAAAATCTGGGTGTTATATTAGACAGTAACTTGTCTTTTGAAAATCATATTTCCCATGTTACAAAAACAGCATTCTTCCATCTTAGAAACATTGCCAAGCTACAAAACATGTTACCTGTTCCTGATGCAGAAAAGCTAGTTCATGCATTCATGACCTCTAGACTGGACTATTGTAATGCACTGCTAGGTGGTTGTCCTGCATCCTCAATAAACAAGCTACAGGTAGTCCAAAATGCAGCACCTAGAGTCCTTACCTGGTCAAGAAAATATGATCATATTACCCCAATACTACAGTCTCTTCACTGGCTACCTATTAAGTTCCGTATCAGTTACAAAATATTATTACTTACTTATAAGGCCCTTAATGGCTTAGCTCCTGCGTACCTAACTAGTCTTCTACCACGCTACAACCCATCAAGCTCCCTAAGGTCACAAAACGCTGGACTTTTGATAGTACCTTGGATAGCAAAGTCCACTAAAGGAGGTAGAGCTTTTTCGCATTTGGCTCCCAAACTCTGGAATAGCCTTCCTGATAATGTTCGGGGTTCAGACACACTTCCTCTGTTTAAATCTAGATTAAAAACACACCTCTTTGGCCAAGCATTCAAATAATTCATCTCATAATTTTGCAGTTATATCTGAGTAATTGTGCATTATTATTCTTTAGCTTGGGTTAAACTAATTAATTTTACTTGGCTGGAACAGCAGCTACGCTAATTATGTCTCTATTTGTTTCTCTGCTTTGCCACGGGATTTACATCCCGTGGTAACTAGGATTTACATCCCGTGGTAACTAGGATTTACACAAGCTCCAGTCTGGATCCAGAACACCTGAGAAGAGATGATGCCAGCCCCTCAGAGGACCTCAGATGATGCTAACCCAGAGACAACATACAGAACTTCCACATTTTGCTATAAGTTTGATTGCATAATTGCTGTTAATAGTGTTTATCGTCTGTTTGTTTACGTCTTTTATTGATTTTTCTGAACATTTCTGCCATATGCACATGAACTGACAGTCACTACTGATAAGCTACTACTAATATTGTAGAAACTTAATTTTCTGTAAAGTTGCTTTGTAATGATTTGTATCGTAAAAAGCGATATACAAATAAACTTGAATTTAATTGAATTGAATTGAATAACAGGTAAATGCCGTTATCGCTGCTTTTCATGTGCTTGGAGTAAGTATTTTTACATGGCTGTTTAAAAATGTCATGTCGCTGGTGTTTCATATGCGTTTGACCAATCAGCGTACACTTATGTCACTGGTAGTTCCTATAGAACTGTTTTAGACCCTATACTCTAAAGTAGGAGCTAATTTAGTTCCCCCAAACAGAATTCCTAGAACGGTTTAGCCAATCACAACACACTGGACCAGCTAACCAATCTGAGCCCATTGCGTATTTCTGAGGGAGGGGCTTCATAAAAGATGTACTTTGCTGTTAAAGGGGTTACAAACCTACTTTTTTGTCTTGCAAACTTTCAAATAATATGTTGTCTCAAAAATGTAATATGCTGTAGGGGAGAATTGTATGGATTAGCCCATTTTCACTGAAGTTGCTCTCTTAGACTAATCTTATTCCATGACATCTTATTAGTTAAACTTATAAGAAGTCATAAGGATATCCCTCTGGCCTGGGATCAGTGTGATTAAATTATAGACCAGTTGACAGAACAACATCTTGTTGTTGTTTTTTTATATTGTGTTTTACATTATTGTTGCAAGTTCTGCTGATTTGTGAAGTTGTGTAGCTGCCCCCCAGTTGATAAACACAAAATTATGCTGCATTTAAGTGCCTTGACCCCCATTGGAAGTCACTACATCATGTCATTGCTCATTGAAATCTGCTCCAGGTTGTGCTTCACCAGCAGTTGCTGTTGTTTGTTTCACCGGATATCGCCAACTGTCATTGAAAATGCATGATGTCTAGTTGCTTTTTTGTCACATAATTGCTGTTAGTTGAAATGCCTTAAAGTTTCCGGGCTACATGTATGCTTTATTTGACAAAATATGGTGGCTCTGTTTGGTGTTGGTATGAATGAACTAGGTGAGTCTGTAATTGTCAATAATAATTCATGCTGGAATTTGTGGAACTTTGTCCACAAGTTCATAGTAAACTCTGGAGCTTTGCCAGCTATATGGAGCTGTTGCTACAAAGATATGGGAATCCATAGTTATAGTACAATTATTCAATATTATTGGACATATTTACAATGATAAATTTGAACTGAAAAAAAAAAAAAATCTTTGGGGATGAGTATTTCAATTCTAATGCCTTCTGGGACAGAAAGAGTCAGAATTCACATGCTGTCAGGGATCCTCAACTCTGGCCCTCGAGGTCCACTTTCCTGCAGAGTTTAGCTCTAACATGCCTGAACAAGCTAATGAGGTCTTCAGGATTACGTTTTTCTCACGTAAATCCTCACGAAAAAATACAGCGATTAGGACATTTCTTTAATTTGCAGTTCAAGTCTGTGCACTTGGACTATTTTATCTGAAGAAAAAAAAAGGAAAAAAAGAGAATCTGCTAGAAACTATAGGAATACGTGGGATGCAAGGACAGTCAGTACTGCAGAAAATCGTGCAATGTAAAATATTCACAAATCTTTTTCCATTTATATAATCTGCACTGTGATTGGCTGTCATTGCGCTCACACTACAATATCTGCGACAGCAAAATTCAGGCCAAAAGATCTGTAGTGTGAGTTTGCCGTAAAACAAAAAGCCAAGCACCGCAAATATGGTAATCAGATCTTGAGTGTACGTCAGATTTGACTCTACCTATTACCACCAGGAAGAACTAATGTGAAAGTGAAACTAAACTTATGAACAACAATCTGTGTTGGTTTTAAGGTTTTTAATAAAGAATAAGCTTATGTATTTCTATGACGTGCAAAGACGAATGTGAACACAGCTGATAATCGCAGGTATGTGATTGACATCCGAGAGAAATTTAAACAAGCAGCCTGTGTGATTAAGCTTCTTTGTCTAACTAAAACTAGGCAA
This sequence comes from Cyprinus carpio, assembly GCF_018340385.1. Lineage (NCBI taxonomy): Eukaryota > Metazoa > Chordata > Actinopteri > Cypriniformes > Cyprinidae > Cyprinus > Cyprinus carpio. Next base: position 10,434,095 of record NC_056603.1, read on the forward strand.
AATCAGGCTGAAGCACCGTAGCAACTATTCGACTAGTTTAGTTGTGTAGTATGAAAATGTCTCAGATTTTTGAAAAAAAAAATAAAAAAAAAAATGTGTTGTTAGGGTTGTAAAGCGTGATTTAAATAAACAGGAAGCTTGTGAACTACTGACTAAATCAGTAAAAGATCTGTATGAGTATATTTCCTGATCTATAACAGAGAACTGATAAAAACAAAGTCATTATATAGTTCAGTGGACTAAACACAGTAACAACTGCGTGTCATTGAATAAAAAAATCTAAATAATTCCATATATTGAGCTGAATTGAATTCATCAAAATGTTTAATCTAATGCAAAACACTTATTTATGTCATTTTATTGCTGTATTCAAGAAAGAGAATCTCTTTCACATCCAAGAATTTTATATGTATTGTAGCAGTTTTGATATTATATATTAATTCATAGTAGTATAAAAATATTAGCAGACTTGTTAGAAACGTTAAAATATAACTGCATTGGCTTTATTTGAGAAATTTGGAGGTAACAAGTGAAAGTGATGAACAGATTTTATCCTGTGAAATAAAATTGTGTTATGGCCTTTTCCTGCAAAGACATAGAGAAGAAGAGCAATGGCAGAATTTGTACCAACTTCACCAAGTCAAACCAGGAGACAACATACGGATAAACCTCCATGTAAGTCAGTAACCAAGATAATAATAATAGCAACAATATCAACTTTAATTGTTAGTTTCTAGGTTATATATTGAACATTTTTTAGCTTAAGTGCCTTGTTTTAGCACATATTTTGCGTGAAACTCAAGAAGAGATGTGAGCGCAATTATAAAAGATGCATGTTTACATTTAAAAATAATGGAATAGACCTAACACAGAGTACGTTCTGTGAGAACAGCCCCCATTTATTGTTTGGTCCTGTTTAGAGCTATTTTGATTGGCGGAGGCTCTGGGCAGCGCAAAATAGAAACATTAACTGACTACACTGTATCTAAAATGCAAGTTGCTTGATATTAATTTCCTGTTTATTGATCTGTTGTTATAAAATTTATTCTGTTGGTTTTAATGTAAGGTCAGCTGTGACAGATATTCGGAACTGACTGATATTTGGAACAGCAATACTGACTGTGTGATATCGCTTAAGTTTTTTTTTTATGTGTAGCCGTAAACTGCAGGTGATACATTTTTTTTTATTATTTCTTTCCTTTTCAGCTTTGTCATCCTCCAGTGGTCCTCTGGCTGAGGAGCTTCAGTGTTCAGTGTGTCTGGATGTGTTCACTGATCCAGTCAGCACTCCATGTGGACACAACTTCTGTAAGAGCTGCTTGAACCAGTTCTGGGACAACAGTCAGGAGTGCAAATGTCCATTGTGTAAAGACACATTCAGTAAAAGACCCAACCTCAAGATCAACACTGCACTTAGACAGCTTGTACAACTCTTTCAAGAAAAGTTCACTCTGAGTAAAACTGAAGTTCTCTGTGACATCTGTGATGAAAGAAAGCTGAAAGCTCTGAAGTCCTGTCTGGTGTGTCAAAACTCTTACTGTGAAACTCACCTGGAGCCTCATCAGAGAGTCCCAAACTTAAAGAAACACAAACTGATGGACCCTGTGGAGAATATAAATTACTATATATGCCAGAAACACGAGAGACCTCTGGAGCTGTTCTGTAGAGATGATCAGACACGTGTGTGTGTGTTTTGCACTGATGGAGACCACAAGACTCACAACACTGTTCCTCTAGAGGAGGAGAGTAAAAAGAAGAAGGCACGAGTTACTTACAATACAATAAACATACTTCAATAATCTGGTTTTAAATATTCCAACAATATCTTTTGTCAGAAATGGAAAATACATGTTAAAGGGATCGTTCACACAAAAATGAAAATTTGATGTTTATCTGCTTACCCCCAGGGCATCCAAGATGTAGGTGACTTTGTTTCTTCAGTAGAACACAAAACAAGATTTTTAACTCAAACCGTTGCAGTCTGTCAGACATATAATGTAAGTGAATGGGAATCAAGGTTTGAGAGTCAAAAAAACATACACAAACAAAACCAAATTAAACCCTGCGGCTTGTGACGATACATTGATGTGTAAAGACACGAAACGATCAGTCTGTGCAAGAAACTGACCATTATTTATATTGTTTTTTTTACCTCTGATTCACTGCAATGTCCGAACTGTCCTGAGTGTGTCCTGAGTGTGTTCTAAATAGCCGGCACATAATGTGTCTTCTTCTTCTTGTTTTATGGCGGATCGCAGCCTTATAAGTGCATTTGAGAGATAGGTGGTGGTAATGCATTTATAAGTCTGCGATCCGCCGTAAAGCAAGAAGAAGAAGAAGACACGTCACGCATAAGCTGTTGAGAACGCGCCCAGGACGCTGTCAGGGCAGTTCGGTGAATCAGAGGTAAAAAAAAAACAATATAAATACTGTTCAGTTTCTTGGACATCGATCGTTTCCTGTCGGTACACATCAATGTATCGTCATGAGCCACAGGGTTTAATTTGGTTTTGTTTGTGTATGTTTTTTTGACTCTCAAAGCCATGATTCCTATTCACTGTCATTATATTACTGACGGACTGCAACGGTTTGAGTTAAAAATATTTGTTTGTGTTCTACTGAAGAAACAAAGTCACCTACATCTTGGATGTCCTGGGGTTAAGCAGATGAAAATCAAATTAAAATTTTCGGGTGAACTATCCCTTTAAGAAAAGTAATAAAATATGTCCTGATGAAATATAAAATATGTTCATGTCTGTCTCTAGGCTCAGCTGGTGAAGACACAGAAAGATGTGCAGCAGATTATCCAGGAAAGAATTAGGAAGATTCAGGACATCAGCCACTCAGCAAAACTCAGAAAAGTGAGTGTGTTCAATATTTGATGAATAATGTTCTTAAGTGATAAAGCTGATTTAATAAAAAAATTCATTTTCAGAAAAGCGCAGAGCGAGAGAAAATAGCAAGTGCTGAGCTCTTCAGTGTTCTGATGCGCTCCATTGAGAGATGTCAGGCTGAGCTGCTGGAGATGATGGAGGAGAAGCAGAAAGCAGCAGAGAAACAGGATGAAGAGCTCATTCAAGAGCTGCAGCAGGAAATCTCTGAGCTCAAGATGAGAGACACTGAGCTGGATCATCTCTTACACACTGAGGATCACCTCCAGCTCCTACAGGTCAGTGTCTCTCTGTCTGCTCACATCACAGAACAACACTCACACTCCTCAAGCTGAGGGATTTCTCCTCTCTCCTGCTGTAGATTGATCCATCCCTGTGCAGTCCTCCACACACCAGGAACTGGCCTGAGATCAGTATGAACACTGATGTGAGTGTGGAGACTCTAAGGAGAGCTCTGACTCAGCTGCAGGAAACTCTAGACCAGAAACTCAGTCAAACTGGTAGGTCAATATCAAATACAGCACACAGTTTCTTTTAGCAGTTATGGTGTTTTGCAAGGAAATCAATATTTAAAAAGGGAAAAGAGCACATTAGGGTAAAAAAAACAATCCAGGTCAGGATGGACAGGCAGGATGCACACATAGGAACCAAGTAGACTGGACACAAACAGACAGCACAGACTAGGGCTTAAGTACATTGGTAAACGAGGATAATAGACAAGACACACCTGAACTAAATGACAATCAATGGGAGACAGAAACTAGCCTTAAGTTCCATTCGGAAGGGCTCATCCCTATGCCCTAATCCCATCAAAGGTTTTACCCTCCAGAGTGAGAGCTTCGAAGAGTTGAAGGGTGTAGGGGACCAAACGACTGTTTTTTGAAGTGCCCTTCTGTGTCATCATCCCATGCTCACACAGAGGCGCCATCATCATGCAAAGAATCTCCGCAAAGGATCATGGGAGCGCAAAGTGTCCATCAGTTGTACTCTTTGAAATCCTTCATTCCGAAGGGCCCTTTGAAGTGGCCAGTTTTGAGCACTTCGGTTTGGAACGACTCTTCAATATGGCCGCCATAATTGTTTTGAAGGGCGTTATATCCCGTTTGGAACGCACCGTAGGTCACAAAGAGCACGTGAGGGATGAAAACAGCAAAAACAGTCCAGGGGTGTGAAAGTATGTGTGTGTGTGTGTGTGTGTGTGTGTGTGTTTGTGTGTGTGTGTGTGTACCTGGAATTATGGGGAACAAACAGTATAGTAAAACCAGTAAATTTTGACCTTGTTGGGACATTTCTTGGTCCCCATAAGAAAACAAGCCTACAAATCATACAGAGGTGCGTTTCCCAAAAGCATTGTTACCCAACTATGGTCGCAAGTTCCGTCATTACCAACATAGTTCAATGATTCTGTGTTTCCCGAAACTATAGTTCAAACGAACATTCGCAAACAGCATTGCAAACTTACATGGCTGGAACTACAGCTCTCAACCTGTGATTAGAAGCATCTTGTACATCTTGTTAGCAAGGGATATGGGCTTAAATAAATATGTTCTTGGGCACAATAAGCAAGCTAACATCCAGTACAATCTATATATTCCATTCTATCTTAATATAAATACATTTTAATCTATGTATTTTTGTGCGTCCTCAATAAGCGCAGTTTTTGAAGAGTGCACATGTCCATAAATGCCTAAGGGAACCCCGGAGTATGACATAAGAGGGAACCCGCGATGAATCAAACATCAAATAAAGCAAAGTGACAAGGAACAAAAAATTTTAAATTAGTCATCAGGTGCCATGTTCAATACAGCAGTATCTTAGAGATGTCTAATAGGTTAAATAGCAGAAGTTATTCCTCCACCACATGCGTGTGACGTCATTAACAATGGCTCTATGTTGTTGAACTAATGTGGTTCAAACGATGGAGATGCGACCGTGTTCGGGAAACAGTCGTAACTAGCTAGTTCATTTCAACAACAATGCATTGTACTATGGTGGTTAATCAGCAGGTTATGTCGCTTTATGGGAAACGCACCCCAGAATTATCTTTTTGAAAATCTAAAATAGCAGAACGTTTTCTGTGAGGGGCAGGTTTAGGGTAAGGGCATAGAAAATACAATTTTTACAGTATAAAAATCATTGTTTGTGGAATGTCTCCATAAAACACGTTCACACAATGCGCCTCATTCATGAAACATTCGTAAATATATGAGTAAATTCTGAGAAATTTGCGTGTAAAACTGACCTCCCCGAAAACTTTCCTCCGGATTCACTAACACTTCGTAAACGTCCGATTTGTTAGTTAAACATTTGTATGTTAATGAATTACAATCTCTGGTAAATATGGCGCTTGTGCAGTCTCATTCACAATTAGCATAATCCCAGCCTATAAATTACAGCTACGTAAATTTCTTGTCCAGGAGCACAGTGGAATATTCTGGTCTTCTTTCACAGGTTTGGCTTAAGGTATATTGCATAAATGAAAAAAAAAACTAATAGGCCATATGCCTAACAATAAATATTCAATAACGTGTGTCCACCAAAGAGTTTTTAGCCTGCTGAAAAAATGGCAGGCGCTCTTCTGTAAACGACCAGCTGGTGGCGGTTGAGAATGCTTTTGTGGCACAGCGTTTTTCCAGCTGAGACGCTTTAGTTGCTATGATTTGGAATATCCACGGCGACAACGTATTACTATAGTATCTCATTTTAAAGAATTTTACTAAATATAAAAAATCAGTAACCAGTAATACTGAATTCTTCATTGTAAGCAGTCGTTGTACAAGCAGGATGGTTGGTCGTTATTTGTCCCACCTGTCCTCTATTTACGGCTGGGTAAATAGTGACAGTGACGAGCGCTGCATTTTACAGTTATCAACCTAAAAAACAAACAAACAAACAAACAAAAAAAAAAATGGTTGGCAAGGGCAAATGAACTTGTAATTATTATGGTAGTGCATCAAAATTCAGTGTCATCAGTTTGCCAAAAAGAACACAGAGCGTTATACGCACCATTTACAAGTGGTAGGGAGCAGGTGTACATTTCTTTCATACCAACTAACATTTTGAAAATACAAACATTTTCATGAATTCGAAAGTTTAGTCAGAACATCTTTATTGAACGATTTACACAAAAATTAATTCTGCTCGTGTTTCATGAATGAGGCCCATTTTGTGTGTGTGTGTGTGTGTGTGTGTGTGTGTGTGTGTGTGTGTGTGTGTGTGTGTGTTTGCGTGCGCGTGCGGCATGTATATTTGTTTAATAGTTTCTAGTGTCAGTGATATAGATGTCAATGAAACACAGCTCCTGTAATTTATGAATGTTAAGACCTCTTTATCATCATATTATTATTTGTCTTCACAGTGTTGATGAGGATGCAGCAGTTTGCAGGTAGGGATACAATGAGTGATCTGTTCTCTCAAACAGTAAAAATTACACAAACATTCACATACAATACATCAGTGCATACTGAATATTAAATATTAAGCACATAAAGATACTGTATATGTATTGTGAAGATGTGATTCATATTATCTGATCTCTCTCTCAGTGGATGTGACTCTGGATCCTGATACAGCTCATCCAAATCTCATCCTGTCTAATGATGGAAAACAAGTGATACACGGAGACATTAAACAAAAGCTCCCAAACAACCAAGAGAGGTTTGATCACTGCACCTGTGTCCTGGGAAAAGATGGATTCTCCTCAGGAAGATTTTATTTTGAGGTGCAGGTGAATAAAAAGGCTAAGTGGGATTTAGGAGTGGCCAGAGAATCTATTAACAGGAAGGGAAATGTCACTGTGAGTCCTCAGGATGGATTCTGGGTTTTGGGTCTGTGGAATGAGAATGAATATTGGGTTTTTACTGATTCCTATGTGCTTCTGTCTCTGAGAGTGAAGCCACAGAAGGTGGGGGTGTTTGTGGATTATGAGGAGGGTCTGGTCTCCTTCTATGATGTGGAGTCCAGATCTCATATCTACTCTTTCACTGGTCAGTCTTTCACTGAGAAACTGTATCCTTTATTCAGCCCATGTCGTAATGAAAAAGGCACAAATTCAGCCCCTTTGATTATCTCATCTTTTAAAAGCAATGAATGAATTCACACATTTTCATCATTTGGGGAAAAAAAACATAGATGTAGGGGCATAATGTAATTTGTTCCTTCTAAATTAGTTAATTTTTTTAGGACTGCAAAAAGTGAACATCCACAAAATGTTGTTATTTTTCTCTTTACTTGTAAAAGTAAAATTGCATTTTAAATAATAATGAAACAAATTTAAATAGTATCTGAATGAAGCACTTTAGCTCTTTCTAGATTATGTTGCTTGTGAATTCATAATTAAAATCGGCTCCACCATGGCACCTGGTTCCCTCGTCTCCACCGGGCTCCCTCGTCCCTCTGGCTCCTCCTTGGTCAGTCGTCAACCATCTGCCACCTTGGGACTCCACACCTCTGGCTTTGCCTTGTCACTTCATCGCTCTGGCTCTGTCAGGCTCTTCCTTCCCGCCTCCATCCTCAGTCGCTCCACCGCATTCTTCCGGAGCCCCGCCTTGGCCCTCCGGTTCCTCAGTGTCACCCTGGGTCTCCTTCTGCTCTGCTCCATCCTGGGCTCCTCATGCATCGGCTCAGTCTCCGTCAGTCGGCCCCCTGGTGTTGTCAGCTCCTTCTCCTGCCGTCGACTCCTCCGTGGACCACTATCCTGGCTGGCCTTTGGAGTTATATCTGGCTCCTCCTGCTCCGGGCTCCGACCTCCATCCACTTCACCCTGGCACTATGGATTATGGTCCCTTTCCATTGCCTGCCCCACTCCCACCTCCTGAACCCCCACCCTCCCACCTCTGTTGGACTTTTGTCGACACGAGGACGTGCCATTCTGGGAGGGGGCAAACTTTTATGCTTATGATCTGTTTTGGTTTGGTTTTGTGTTTCCTTTTATCCTGCGTAGTTTCCATTTTTTTATTTTTGATTAATTAGCTCCACACCTGTTTCTGTTCTTCTTGATTAAGTCCTGTGTTCTCCCCTGATTCCTTTGTCTGCTATCGTTTGGATTTGTGTTTGGTTGTGCCCTTTCTCTCCTATGGATTATTAAAATAACTATTTTGTTATACTCCTCCGTGCGCTTTGCATACCTACATGTAACAATAGAATCATTTTATATAAAATGATGTTGCACAAAATCACAGAACACAGGCATAAACCCACCTGATATGAGGCACTAATTCTTTTAATGCCATGGAAGAAACATGGGAGGAGCTACTCTATGACATCACTGCAGTTGAAGGCGGGCTTCCATCAAAGTGAAACTAAACTGATTAAAAAAAAAAATGATAAAAGTAAACTGGATGCTTTAAACTCTTTAAAAAACTGATTATTTGAATAGAAACATTCAAAGATAAATGTGAGCAGAGCTGATACTCACAGGTACGTGATGGACATGTAAGAAAGATTTACGTTTACAAGTTTTGCAATGCGTATGTCTAACTGGAATAACCTGGACAAAACCAGGAAAACACAAGTTAGCTACTCAACTAGTCTTGTTGCTTACATTGAAAAGCTCTCAGAATTTTAGCAAATGTATATGTTGGTATGGGCTAATAAAAACTAATTTTAGTGTGTGTCTGTCAATATAGGCTAGCTCTTACAGAAGTTGTGTCCACATGGAGTGCTGACTGGATCAGTGAACACATCCAGACACACTGAACACTGAAGCTCCTCAGCCAGAGGACTGCTAGAGAATGAGATAGCAGAAAAGAAGAGAAATAATGAAAACATATTAACTTTAGTTCACATCTGCATGCATTAAATAATTCAATCAATTTAGATATCAGTCTGGTTTAGATAAAATAATGTTCTGCCGATAAAAGTAGTCCTAACAAACCAAAACAAATTGAAACGCTACATGTCTTCAAGCAAAACACAGTAGCATTTTTGAACAGAGAGGTAGTGTTTTGAACGAATCAATTGATTAAACTACTCGCTCATTAAGGAAGCCACTTGTTAATATTTACTGGAATATCAATGCAACCTGCAGAAAGGGTCAGCAGCACTAATGAATCAGAAAAAAATCTCACTAATATCACAGACAATCAGACTGATACAAACAATAAAAAAAGTCCCTTTGCTTTTGGACTTTAAATCAGTACCACTCTTCAAAAAAATCAGTAAAACTCTTTCTTGACGTTGATGAAAAAACTAACAATAAAAGTTGTATTGTTATTTGTTTTATTCATTTTTTATTATTATTATTATTATTTTTAATTTTTTTTGGTTATTGAGTTATGTTATAGATGATATGAACATGAGATAAATGAGCACTAGATGATTCTTTATGCAAGAATATCTATAAGTTTACTGCCATGTTGATGAATTAATTTATTGAAAGTCAGTCTCCCTAATAAACACTAAAACCAGTCTACCTATAATCTTTGTTACTGTATTCTAAATTTACATATTAATGTTATAATGTTATTATAATTAAACATGTTACTAAAAACATACAGTGACTGTAAATGATCTAAATTGCTTTGGAAAAACAATTACATTTTTTCTAATGGTCAGATCAGATGAATTTATGGCCATATCATGGAATACATTATATGGAATTGTAATTTTCTTATCTAATGCAAGAAGAGCAGTTGCCACTGTGTTCAGCTGTTAATTACAAATGAATAAATTTACACCCCAGATATTAAATTAAGCAGTTCAAATAAAATGCTGCTGCTCTCCTTATCATAATTTTAAGGCGTTTGTGTTTGTATTAATGAAATGTTTTTTCATTTGTTTTGCAAATCAGCCATTGCTACAAATGTTACAAACATTTTTTTTTAAATTTATCCAGATGCAAATATGTTTAGTTGTGATTATATGTTTGATAATTTGGTGAAATTCTGCCATATAGGGAAGTCCTAGTGTTTAGAGAGTTTGACTTCTAACCCTAAGGTTGTGGGTTCGAGTCTTGGGCCGGCAATACCACGACTGAGGTGCCCTTGAGCAAGGCATCGAACCCCCAACTGCTCCCCGGGTGCTGCAGCATAAATGGCTGCCCACTGCTCTCCGGTGCTCCGGGTGTGTGTTCACGGTATGTGTGTGTGTGTGTGTGTGTGTGTGTGTTCACTGCTCTGTGTTTGGACAGGTTAAATGCAGAGCACGAATTCTGAGTATGGGTCACCATACTTGGCTGTATGTCATGTCACTATAGAGACTGAATGCAGTATTAAAATGTGTCTTTGATTTCGGAACAAATTAGCCATAAAAGGTCATTTTCCATTCATTAATATTAAAAGGAAAATGTTAAACCTCAGGACTAATGTATGTGTGCCTAACGGCTGTATTGATCTTATTTCAAACACTTTTTGGAAATCATACAGAAAAGAATAAAACAGGATGTAAATGCTTATGTGAAGTCAATTTATACATGTTTAAGATTTTTAATGAATCTCAAAATTTAACTGCTTAACTTACAGTAACTTACATCTATGTTAAGCTTTCACTATGCAGTTCTGTAATATCTAAGTAGGCTATAATGTGAGCACTTCACTGCTATTACCTTTTTTCCTAAATATAATATCTATGTGCAGGTTAAGAGCACCATCAGCTTGACTCATCTCAGCCTCTGTCACTGTGTCTTCTCTGTTCTGGCTATTGACAAACAAAGATGTGGCTGTCCTGCCCCAGGGTCCTGTACAATACACACACACCACAAAGCAACATATCCTATGACAGGAGAGGAAGGCTCTGTCTCTGTAGGCAACACAGAAGGTCCAGCCATGCTGACACTGAGTGAGAGAGACAGACAAATCTCTAACAGACTGTTCCTGACACAAGAATTATTGTTATACAGCTGTGCTACAACAGAGAAGTGTGCGCATGCTAATAGAAGAGCATTAGACGTAAACATTTCATGTATCACAGTCACTATTTTTCATAAAGAGGTTAAATGCTAAATTATAAATATAAAATACATATTTATTCATATAGGCTTGAAAGAAACTGAACTCATTGAAATATGAATTCAGAAAATGCATATTTTATTATCAGCTTTCCAAATTATTTGACATTTCTAATGCTATTTCCCATGATGTTTACATTATATTCCCATACAAAAAAAGTGTAAATTATTTAGTTTTCAATCTTCCAATTTTAGACCTACAGTAATGAATATCTGTGCAATTATTTTGCTTATATATTTATTTATTTTGAAAAATAATGCTAGTAGATAATCAATTAAATCAACTTAAAACTGACAAATTGAGTGTTTATCTGAGTGATACAAGACTTTGTGACTTTTGTTCCACTTGAATTCGGAACTCAAAAAAAAACAAAAAAAAAACAATAGATTTAAGGATTTATGTGGCTGAATCTTTTGAAAAAATTCAAAAATGCTTCCCTCGCTGGTCACTTTGACCCAACCATAGGAATGAATGAAATGTTGAAAAAACTGCTTTTTTAATTTTATTTTTATTATTATTATTATTTTTAATACAAAATCTGCCACAATGCAGTTATAACACAATCCTAGCTGAAGTTTACTAATGTATTCCTAAATCTAAAGGTCTAATCATTTAAATCAGTATATTTAATGGTTTGCATTTAATGATTATTGCCATTATAATCATCTTACAGGTGTAACCCTGTTATTAAAAAAGTGACATTTTCATTTAGAAGTATGTGTTGTTATTAATGATGAAGTTATGATTAATTTACTGATGAACTTTAATGAAGTTAGTTACACATAAAAAATATTTTAGTACCGTATATATTTACTGTATCACTCAGATACTAATAATTTGATAATGTGCCTTCAAAAATACCCAGAGATAGATTTGAAAAAGAGAGATCAAATGGTTGATTGAACATAAATAGGGCAGCCAAGCTTGACTTGTCTTTATTTTCAATTAAAGATGAGGTGGAAGTGTGGAGTAATCTCTTCAATTAGAGGCTGTGTGTTGATGTACATGAAGTCAAAGCTTCGACATGAATGGCATGCAGGTGGACATCCAGAGAAGCTCTGACTTGAGAAAATGCCACTGAGCATGTGATGTGCTTCATTGGTTTTGCTGAATTCCATGGCAACTCACTGCTGGGTGGACTGGGAAAAGCTGTGGGTGTTTCTGTACTTTTGTCTTTGTTCATCGCTGTAAAACACTTTATGTTAATCTTAAGTGTACTCCAGAAGTGCAGGTGACAGTAACACCTGTCCATTACCATTGATTCAAGCCCTTTGTGGCCAAATGCAACCACACAATAATGGTAGGCACAAGCAGTAGAGTGATCATACTTACTGTTTTCCTGGATATGTTCTGGCTGAAGTTTTTTTTTTTCCCCTTTTGTTTTCAAATAGGGTTTTTTTGCAGACATTGTAACCAATAGTGGCGTATGAGAATGTGGGATCTACAGAGAACGGTGCAAGGATGTATTTAAAACACAGAATCAGTTAATCCAACCTGATCTCATTATAGCTTTCATAGGTATCTGTACATATTTTTGTACAATATACACATTTTCGACAGCATCTAAAACTGAAAAGCATTATTAACTACTTTAGAAAGATGTAAACATAATTTGGAATCTTTCATATTTATTTATATTAAAAAGTTTTGAAAGTATATTAAAATAGTTAAAATAGTTATTTTTATTTATATTTCATAAATATATATTTATTTATTTTTAATATTTTTATATTATAAAATAATGTAACATTTATTATTATATTATATTATATTATATTATATTATATTATATTATATTATATTATATTATATTATATTATATTATATTATATTGTATTGTATTGTATTTATTATATTATATATTTTTAAATTTTTTGTTATGTTTTATTTTGGTTTCCACTGCTACTCTAACCCTAACCACTTCTCAACAGTATAAAAAAGCAGAATCAGTAGATAAATGTATAGAGAGCAGATCAACTTTACAAAATCACAATATTACACTGTACATACACTAAATACATTTTGGGTTAAGTGTCTATACAGTTAAAATGTATGTGCATGAATACCTGTTATTACTATATTCCTATAGCTCAAAACATCAAGCAAGTAAAGGTCATGGGTTCAATTCTAAAGCAATATATAAATATTGTGAGTTACTTTATGCAAAAGCATCTGCTGAATGCATAAATGTATTGAGATCATGTTGGCTTATCTTCCTAAAGGGTATAGGTTGGAAGTGATGTACAGTACATGTATCAGATAATAATTGAGATTTATAAAAGATTTCTAAAATGCACATATTTTACACAACCTTTTCATTAATTTATTTTCCCAAAAAAACGGGTTCTTTTAAGAACGGTTCACTGAAAGGTTCTTTTGAGGAACCAAAAATTGTTCTTATGGCATCATCCACCATTTGGATGTTTTATTTTTAAGAGTGTACAAGTGGCTTACAAGTGTAGGTAGTTACAGTAGTTGAGTAGAAGTAGTCAAAAATTTCAAAAAGGAAGAAAAAAAAATTCTCTGGACCAATGGCTCTGGTGTGTGACAGCTGGTCTTTGGCTCTGCCTCCTTCTTCCCCTGTGACCTTGCTGGATAACAGGGCCATATTGCAGCAGTGGGGTGCCGGGGCCATCCCAGGAGCGCAGTGTGGATGGATGCAGTGTCGCCAGTGAGAGCCCGGCTCTGATGGCGGAGCTGCCTGACACAGATGTGCTCCGGGCTGGGATGGCTTGTCACAGACGGTTAAGGTGACGGCCACTCACACTTCATTATGTCCGTCTCACAGGTCAGTGAGCGACAAGCCAGGTCACTGCACACCGCTGGGCTGAGCCACCCCAGGGCATCACACATACACCCCACCTAACTCTAAGACCGTCACCCTGCCTGCATTAAAACAACATATTGTCCTCCTAATATCATTGTCACAAACTGTTTTCAATCACAAATGTCAAAAGATGTCTAAAACATAGTGACACACACAACTTCGGTCAAGACACTCAAAACTAATGCAACCTAAATTTACGTTAACAATCTCACATCCCATCTATTTTGATCAATATTTAGATTACAGCAGGGTTATCTAGTCCTGCTCTTGGATGACCACTGTCCTGTAGACTTTAGCTCCAACCCCTATTAAACACACATGAACCAGCTAATCAAGATCTCACTAGGCATGCTAGAAACTTCAAGGCAGGTGTGTTGAGGTAAGTTGGACTGAGTTTGGACACCCCTAGATTACAGAAATTATTGCCTTACACTAATAATGCTACTAAATTTGCCTGTATGCTGAATGTTCACAGTATATAGGTATTTCATCAGCATATTAACATTGTCCATTTTTATGTTCCAGGGGTTTTTCTTTCTTTCTTTCTTTCTTGCATTTTATGTAAACTCAGACTGTCAATCGTATCAGTTATAAATGTCAATTCTAAAAATATTTGATGATCTAAACGCAGCGAAATTATTAAACTATTTTGATTTTAATTGTGTGAAACTGTACAAAATTACATATTACGTCATTTCCACCACAATAATAAAAAAGAAATAGTTATTTTATTAACACAGAGAAGAAAGTGTCAGAACCTGAGATTAAAAGCTTGGTATAAAAGTCATCTGATGTATAAATTAAATATTACATTTTTACTTTCTTTATGATTATTTCACTGTTTACTATAGATCATCAGGGATGTAATGATTCATGTCTTTATAATAAATGATTATATTTCTATCATTATATTTCTTTCAGACAAGATGAAAGTGAGTTTGAAACAATATAACAACAATAATAACAATATATATGGATATTATTGTAACAACAATGAATTATTATTGATTACCAAACAAAAGAAGCATATGGACAAATAAAAGTTTAACCCAAACTCAGAGAAAGTTTTTTTCTACTTTTCAAATACATACAGTAAAATAAATTTTAAAACTTTTTATTATTATTATTATTACTTTCTGCATGAAACTGGCCTGATAACAATGTCTATTTCGTCTTGTCATGTCTTCTTCAGTGCCACCTCTTAATATCTAAATTAATGTCAGGCCATGGTGAGGCTTATTAGAGGACTGTCGTTAATGTAATTGCTGTTGTTTGGCACTTTAACTCCATCCTTTGTCTCAGAGCTCATGTATAGTTTGTCTCACATAAATTAATTGTTTTTTTTGTTTTTGTTTTTTTTACTTTCACGGCACAACACATTACAAGCAGAGCATGTAAATCAGGCCGAGATCCTCTGATTAAACTCAACGTGATTTGCTTCAGCTGAGCAGAATACATTTCTGATCCGAGAACAGGGTGTGTTAGTCAAGGTGTGCATTCACACAATGCACATTGTTAAGCAATTATTCTGGCTCATAGTAGCACATCTGGAGCAAGAGGTAGGAATCTGGGACTTTGTGTCACATTGCAACTTGAACCTTGTGATTTAACACGAGCTGCTAATGAGTCGTAGAGTGAGTGTTATTGTGAAATTGCATTAAACGCCAGGAGATGCAAAAGGATAATTGAGTAATACAGCGGCAAACAGCAGTTGGGAACAGTTTTTTAAAAATAAACAAGAAATTGAGCATTATAAACAACATTTTGAAGAACTATGGTAAACTATGTACTAGATTTTTACATTTTCTGAAGAAAATATGAACGCAAATGATGCCAGGGCATTGCTAGCACAAAATTCTTCTATACGTCTGTTACCTTAGCTTCCCCTCCGTTCTGTCATCTTCATCCCCCATCCTTCTGTCCTTGTCACTGTTTTGTTTCAATAATGGCAGTCACAGTGCTCAAGGGCTCTGGAGGTATTTCAGAAAAATCTGAGAAATCAATCCAACATGAAACTGAAGGAAAACATGTAATGTCATTGAGCAATAACTCTCTCCTGTCAACGACAAACCTAAGAGGGAGAGCCTAGGGTGTGTTTGGCCTCTCGGTCTTATCATGAGACTCTCACACACACACTTGCACAGCTGCTCTTTTTTTCAACATTTCCAGGACAACTCAATGTGTGAAGGGGAGGGAGTCTTATTTGGTGGATTTTCTATTTGATATTTAAATTACTTGACAAATGTGTTTAATTTTTTTTAGAATTGTCACAAATACAATCTTTACTTTTTTTTCTTCAAAATTTCATCTTTAATTTGTTGTGTTGCTTGCAATTTCTTTGCAATTATTTACAAGCAATATCTGAGTAAAAATTGTTTCCATGCCAATTAGAAGCCAAGCTATGATGCCATCTACTAACAAAAATAATTTTCATAATTTTATTGAACACTTTTGCAGTAGTTGTTTCTTAGGTTGCTAAATAACTTTTAAAAATGGTAGTTTTTACATTGAGAACTGTTTACCGTAGAGAAAAGAAAAACAGGAAAGTTTATTTGTATAGAAAAGTATTATTATACCTTAAAGATATCTATCTATCTATCTATCTATCTATCTATCTATCTATCTATCTATCTATCTATCTATCTGTCTATCTGTCTGTCTGTCTGTCTGTCTGTCTGTCTGTCTGTCTCTGTCTTCTATCTTCATTCTATCTATCTATCTGTCTGTCTGTCTGTCTGTCTGTCTGTCTGTCTGTCTGTCTGTCTATCTATCTATCTATCTATCTATCTATCTATCTATCTGTCTGTCTGTCTATCTGTCTATCTGTCTGTCTGTCTGTCTATCTATCTATCTGCTGTAAACATAAATTTATAGCAAACTTTACAAACTGCAAGTCAAAATTATTGTCTGAGGTAATAATTTTGAACATGCAACCTAGAACATACATTTAAATACACACAGTCACAACTAATATGAAGTTTATATGATCTGCAGTGCTGGAAGTGAAAGACAGGGGTGGCGGCTGTTTTGGGTGGCAATGAGGGAACGTAAGGATCAAGGCAAGGATGAGTGAAGCAAAGCAGAAAATTAATAAGCAGGATAAGGATAACACGAAGGTCATAATAAATAAATCACCAAGCAATCAAATTAATCCAACCCTGTTCAGAAAGTGAGATGTCACACTTCAAGTATTCATTTCATAGTTTGCCTTATAATCACAAACATCATGCTTGAACCCTTACTGACAGAAAATTATTTATTATATTCTGCACCTCTTGTCAGATATAACGCCTTGGATTTGGGCTTGGATTCCTTGTGCACAACCATAACAAGCAAGCACACATTCAGCCACCCAAAACCAACAAGCACATTTTTTTCGGTGGAGGATCATATTATGGAAATTTACCACTTCACACAAACAAGACGAATAATCCACCGCTGGGTTGCAGTCTCAGATTTGATTATGGACCCTTAGGCCGTGCGCTGGCCAGGAAGAGCATTAACACACTCGAGAAGACTGAACACAAACATGCTCATATCGCACCCAGTGTGTGTGTTGTACAGTCTCCAAGGCGGAGTGTTTATGGATTTCATACTTGGCTTGTGCAAATGCTCTTCAAACTGTAAGCAACTCAATTTGAAGATCGCCTTCTGCACCGGGGCCTTGGCAGCGCTAACTGCCAATTATATCTCCTGCAATATAATTTGTGTCACATTAGGAAAATCACATGGCAAAGTGATTTGATAATAACTTCACATAAATGAACGAGCCGGGGTTCAAATGATTTCCTGTCACAGATGCTGAAAGCTAAATCCAGTGGGTGGAATTGAAAGTCAACCAAAGTGTGAACATTTCCCAGGATTTCCATACGGCACAGCTCTCCGGTGTTGTAGGCAGTAATGAGGACACAGTTGTTATGTGTGAATGATGAACGCACCGCTGGAATGGCCACTGATATGAGTTCAACATGCGAGAAGTTAAGGTGCAGCCATTATGTGTCCAAATTACTGTGAAAATCAGATGAAAATTCATCCAGCATGAATATAGCAGTGCATGGTTTTGTAAACTCTGTAATCTGAACCCTGTGGTACACAGAGTTTGTCCACTAAGGGTGATACATTGAGTCCAATGGGCCTTTTTACGAAATGCTATTGTGCGCAGATAGAAAAAAGACGGAAATGTGTTCACTTGAGTTCATCAGAGTCAGATTAAAAGTTTTAAAAGTTTTAAAGGTAGTAACAAACAAGCGATAGTTCATCTAAAAATGAAACTTCTGTGATCATTTATTCACCTTCATGTAATTCCTGACCTGTATGATTGTCTTTCTTTTATCAAACACAAAAGAAGATTTTTTTGAAGAATGTCAATAACAAAATAGTTTATATTACCAATTACTTTTAATGTATGGATTAAGACAAACAAACACACACACACATACACACACACACACAATGACATTTCTTAAAATATCTTTAATGACATGAGGGTGAGTAAATCATGATAGAATTTTCATTTCTGGGAAAACTATCCCTTTAATTATTAATAATAATACATTTTTAAATGCAAGAAAACAAGATCTTAGACTGTGTTAAAGAGCTATTTTTGCAAAACACATTGGTGCATGTGTCTGTAAACACTAACTTATTAAATAAACTAAAGCTTACATAATATCAGTACTGGAGTCAAAGTAGTTGCAGGTTTATTTTAAAGGATAAAATCATACACACACACAAAAAAAAGTATTAGCTTAAGGCTAAACAAACCTTTCTTGAATTTTAAAGTCTCGGTTTTGAATTCTATTTTCTTGCAGATGACAAGGTCAAAGGTTATGAACTCAGCACTAAGCATTGCACTTCAACATTTAAAATGTTTAAATTTAACAGTAAAAATATTTTGAAAGCAATATAATTTCCAGCAGTTCATATACAGTATTATGCATTTTTCCCAACACTATACTAAACTATATTTAAATGGATAGTTCACCCCAAAAATAAAAATCATCATTTACTCAAACTCTTGTTTATTTTTTATTTTATTTTTTTTTATTTTATTTTTTATTTTTTTTTATTTTTTTATCCATGCAATGAAAGTCAGTTTTGTCTGAACCTCATTTAGTGTAGTTTTAGTTCAACAGAAGAAAGAAGGTCAAACAGGTTTGAATCAATGTGAGTGTGAGTAAATGATGGGTAAACTTTTAAGCTTAAACAAGTATGCATCCATATGTTCATATTCATCCATAATTATATATATGCAGAACCTTTTTTTATTTTTTATTAGTCATTTTGATTTTTACTAAGAAAATCGTAGCATAAAGTCAAAGTTTTTACCTGATTTCATGAAGACCAATGTTTTGTATCACAATCTCTCCAAACATCAGCAGATACTTCCACAGAACCAGTTCATAAAACAGCACCAGAGTATACCTAACACAGTTCCACACATCAGGCTTAGATATACCCCGACCGTTTGCACTACACTGATTACTGATATTAACTCCCAACGCACATCATCAAACACACATTCAATACCCACACAGACACAGGCACCTTCACTGCAGGGCATGTGTAAAATCACCATGTGGAAGCAGGTTGGAGCGTTAAACGCAGGCATATGCACCAGTGAGGAGTCTTGCCCTGATCTCACACAGTCGACTACACTAGAGTAGGCCACTCAATGGGCTGAGAGAACTCCCGTAATCACGGTTCACACCCGGCCTGCTAATGCTAATGACTGATCTTTCATTCACGCTGGCTGTTGATTGCACAGGGACAGTTTGAGTTAGCGCAGTTCACAGAGAGGGTAATCAGTGAAAGATATTAACATTAATCGCATTTGCCATGCTAACCTGCCTGTGTACAGTATCAGTTCTACTCTGGTATTGCAACTCTAAACAAATACAGAAGAAATCGTAATTTAGCCAAAATGCCAGTTTTACAACTCCAAACCTTTTAAAAGCACAATTTGTTCACATTTATGTTACTCCAAACCTGTGGAAAACAAAAGGAAAAAATTTCAATAACCAAACTAGTTGTTTTTTTCCAATTACAAAGATCAAAGTTTGACAATTTTAAAAAGATAGGCCACTCAAATTGTAATGTACTCACCTTCATGCCATTCCAAACCTCTGTCCATTTCTGTCTTCTGCAGAACATAAAAAGTATTTCTTTATGAATGTTGCTAACCCCATTGACATCCATTATATTTTTGTCCAATTAATGAAAGTTAGTGGGAACAGAAACTGTTTGATAGCCAACATTCATCAAAATATATTTTTTTTATGTTCCATAGAATAAAGACAGGTTCGAAACGACATGAAGGTGAGTAAATTATGACAGAATTTTCATTTTTGGGGGGACTATCCCTTTAATTTCTAATATTAAATGCAATTTTGTATCTTTTCTCTTTTATACACATGCACTATTCAAACTGACCATAGACATGTGAATTCAAGGTCAGCAATCTGCTGCAAGAAATGTTAGGTGTCTTTAGGATACATCAGAGACGGGATACTAGATCTGTGTTATCACAACACATTTTCTGACTGAGCAGACATTCCCCCTTCTCCATCTCCTTTCACTCAGGATCAGAGACGCAGTGGAAGTCAAACCGTCCTATACATGACAAGTGTCACAGATGGGTCACGCTGAACCATGTTCCCCTCTCAAAACAGCAAGAATGAATCAGAGACAGACTGAATGTGGATTTGAACTTTATATGAAATAAATCTGAGGCCAACAATTACAAAAATATTGCTGTCAGACCCAGTCCCTTATGATTTTTTTTTTTTTTTTTTTTTGGCGTATTGATTAGCCTACCATTTGTATAACCAGTTTTACTACAAATACCATGGTTAATCTATAATTAGTGTAGCAAAACCATGTTTAATTTGTGGCTACCATAATTTAACTAGTAACCATGTTTTTACAATTATTATTATTATCTGTAGGAATACCATGGTTATGTTTTGTAAGGGGTAGGCCATTTTGTAGCCATTTTAAAACTTATTTTACTTGCTTTGTAAGACTCCTCTGCTTTAAATTTTAAAACAATAATATTATTTTGATTTTACTTTCATATTATTAGACGACCGACCATGTACGAGTCACTAAAATGATCCGACTCACAAGAACGATTCATTCACAAACCAGAAATTGCTACTTCTGTCATAATCAGAGCCAAGATCAAGGTTGAAGACTGAAAAACAGTGATTTTGTCTCTTTTAAATGCTTGAAATTGCTCTTTTATTCTCTGAGGGTTGACCAGCATAGTGACGCTGCTATGACAGTCTCGGTCACTAGGAGGCGCTAGAGGATTGTTCACTGTGTGCTACGAGAAAAATGGCCAACAGCCTGTGGAAATTATAGATGAATTAATAAATAAAGAATTAAGAATTATTTTTGTCTTTCAGTAACATCATTACATTACTCTGTACCACCTTTTGTACGTTACTAATATAAATGAGCAATAAAATAGATCTGAGAGACTGTCCCACACTAATATTTCTGCTCTCATGCCTTGATTTAATTATCATGCATTTTAATGTTCCCCTCAGTGCACACACCTAGAGTCCAGACAGTTCATTTATAATTAGCAGGAATATAGGTGCATTCATAGTTCTGCTTAAATATCCATGCCATTCTCTATTGACAAAAACATTTTAATAGGCTTAAAATATTTGAGCAGTTCAACAAATGTAACACAAATATATATTAGAGAGATGCAAGGTGTATTTAAAAACTATTTTTATATGATAGGGTTGGGTTTTCGTAGTTCTCGCCTATGTTCTTATTTCTAAGATGTTTCTTTTAAAATTAGTTGAGAAATTTTTCAAAAGTTAATTGAAGAATTTACAATAAATGTTTGAGTTCATATTGAAATTTCTAACTGGCAAATCTGAGCCAATTTTGAGATTAATGTGAGATTCCTATTTTTCTAGGTGTTTTCTTAGGAGAACTATCTGAAAAGAATGAGAGGTTATATTAAGATGATTTGCTTTCTGTGTATCTCTATTGTGATTTTTAATACTTTGAGCCACAGTGTGACATTCAAAAAACAATGATCCATTTCTAATTTGTATCAAATTGCCAATTGCAACAGATTTTTATGCAGAAATATAGTGAATGTGTGCCTCATGTGAGAATGAATCTCTTTTGTGCTTGTTTGAGTGTTATGAAACGTCTTTTTCTAGTGGCTGTGTTTATTATAGTCCTCAGACCTCCGACACCCATCTGACATCTTCACAAGCCATGAAATCCTTCCTCTGCTTTTGTTTGTTGTGCCTGCTATGACTCCCTGTCCACAGCCCCATGAGTGCAGCCACATAAAGTGCCCCTGACCGGTCGGGGCTCTGGCCCCGTGGGCGAAATGGCAGGGCCCAGCAGGGTGGACGCTAAAGTTGCCCAATACTTTCACTGCTGATTCTTCTGGTCCAGCAGTTCAGGCACCACTCGCTGTGAGAGCGGGTCACTTCTCTTAAAGTCAGTGTCGCGAGGACATTCATGATGGTGACATCCACTGGACTCAACACAGAGTGAGACTTCAGTGGATTTGCCATGAATATGAAAGGCTATTCCAACAAAATGATTAGTATACTTCAAACCAGGGCTCAGATTCTGTCTAGTACAGAAATATACATTTCTAAAGGTTAAATGGGAATATATCTGTATTATGGACATGAATTATACCACAAATCATGCTGTTTGTTTAGGAGAGGTGCGCTATTGCTTTTCTGAAGGATCAGACTTCAGGTGTGGTCACATCTACTGTTGCTCTGTGAATTTTTGTATAATAGGAAATCTGTAATTTCATGTAAGGGGAAATTTTGCAATAGGTTTAGCTCGTCATGTGAATATATTGTGTTACCCAACAGAAAGCTGCTTGTTTTGAAAGTTTTGTTTTGAGCTGTCCTTCGTTCATCTACACTAGTGCCTATATAATCTATAGACGATTTATTTTTATTTTATTTCATTTTACATTATTTTTTATTTTATTTTCAAGTTTTGTCTGGTAGACAATAAACAAGTGAGAAAAATCCCATAAACGTACATTGAAAAAGTCCTTTCTAAAGATGAATATATCATAAAGACTAATAAATAAATAATTTTAGTAATGTTATATATTAATATTTTTTTTTAATTCATGAATAATTTAATTTTTCTAAATGTACACATACACTTAATTTTTTTTGTTTTATACATTTACATCATTAAAATTATTATTTTAATTTATTTAGATTTAGATTGTTATTTTCTGTTTTGTAGCAAAATAATAAACAATTAATGAATGAATGAATGAATGAATCTGTTGACTTCTACTATAAAAATCCACTCAAAACACATTTGAAACTCTGTAGCAAACACACACAGTATGTGCACAAGATGCTCACATGTTATACTGCTATACTGTACATTTGGTTCATGGCAGCATGATCTTTAAAGATTTTACGATTCCCTTAACTTGATGATTCCTTGACCCTTGACCTACGATCACAACCCAGCTATTACTTACAATCCTTGTAAATTTTCTACTGTCCTTTTTCTATGTTCATATTTAACATGCAGGAGATACTTAGCTGGATGTGACAAAGCTTCCATAGACTACTATCACATAACCTCTTCACATCAGAGTTAAAAGAGTCAGGATAAAACAAGACACTTGCCCCTTTAGCCCAAAGGTCTACATTTCTTTCTGCACATGTCCTGAGAAATCAAATACGAGGAGTCACTTGATTTTGAGTGATCTGTAAGGGCGCAGTGTCTCCCTATTCCATGACAGCTTACATCCTCTTCCTATCAACAAAATAAATCTGAATATCATTTTGACCTCAGCTTTCCCTACAATCAAGAGGCTCTGCGGGGGGCAAATTAATTTTAGGGGCATTCAACACCTCATAGTGCATGACAGATAGCAGATATCTTATGACAGCAGTGGGAAATGCAGGGATGGTGTGTGTGTGTATGTGTGTGTCTTAATAAAGAAATAGTGCCATTTTTTTTTCTCTTGGTGTGTGCATGCATGACCCAGTTGGCTCTGCGCCCTTCCAGAATCTGGAAGCTACAAATGAACCATCTGCTCTGCTCTGTGTGTGTGTGTGTGTGTGTGTGTGTGTGTGTGTGTGTGTGTGTGTGTGTGTGTGTGTGTGTGTATGTGTTACAGATTTTATGTGGGAATAAACAGGGAATTTGCAGCAGCTGATTCCGTTCACCTCTCCAATGATGATGAATATCATCCAATTATAAATGGACATATATTCCTGCATGACATAATAATTTTAATGTATATTTAATATTTTATTTGTAATATTTTCATGTAATATAATATATTTTAATATTTACAATTTTATTATCACTGAAATACTATTATAGATTTTATTAATATTTTCAGTTTTATACTTTCTGTTTTCTTTTTGATTTTAGTTCATTTTATAACATTTTAATAATAGTTCATTTTATTTGGCAACTAGCTGAAATAAAATAAGTTTTATTTTTTATATGCTATAAGTTTTTATGTTTTAATACGTTTTTTTTATATGCTATTTTAGTTTATTTTATTTCAAGTAATTTCGAGTAATGTTTTAGTCTTAGTTAATTATATTAACTCTGAGAGTATGCAATTTATATTTATCATATTTATGATAAACATTTCTCTCGGTTTGTCCATCATCTTCAATTTATTTTTTTAACAGAGTTCAGCACATTTTCTGGGATTGCCATAAGATACATCCAATGGCAGCATGATTAAGTTGCCTGTTTTTGTCTGCATACATTTATTAATTATTACCTGAAAGACTTAAATATACACACTTTCTTAATTAAACAGAATTTTTCACTTCCAAAATTACCATCCTGGTTTCATATGACAGCAGAATTTACACATCACCAGAATCATGCGAAGATGTTTGTCCAACATGTTTTTAACCATGAGGATATTTTGACTGTGAAGGCTGTGTGATGAAACATGGCTATTTTTCTGTCTCTGCATCTGACACACAAACACACACACACCCTCTCTGCAGCTCAAAGCAACTTCTCTGACTTTTGATCATGACATCTGCGTCTTGCTGAAATGTTTGCTCGTCTCCTCCAGCCTTCTGATGTAGCTCCAGGAGCTAATGGCTTGTGAAAAAGGCAGACGGGCCCCTGTCTGCATGTGTGTGTCTGTTTGTATCACTTTTGTATATATGGAGAAAAAGAACAAGAGCAAATGTCTTTGTTAAAGGAATATGTTATATGTACTTGGCTTTCAAGAAAAAAATACAAAGTAAGATTCTTTAAAAAGTGTGTGTGTGTGTGTGTGTGTGTGTGTGTGTGTGTGTGTGTGTGTGTGTGTGTGTGTGTGTGTGTGTGTGTGTGTGTGTGTGTGTGTTGGGGGTGCAATTTGTCCAAATAAGGAATCAAATCTGGATTGTATAGCATTACTTCCACTGACATCATTACATCTATTCAGGCATCAGGTGTTTTAAGTTAATCCAATTATTCTTGACCTTCCTGTAGAGACTTTATGAATACCTCATAGCATTATGCACTCGTCTCCTGACTTTAATCTGGCCCCAGACGCTGAAGCACAACCAAACCATTTCTGCTCATCAGTATGGTAAATGACAGAAACAATGTCTTCTCCAGGTATTAGACATGATATTCAGGCCTGTGGAAGCGATTAGGACTTAAATTTAAAAGGGTTGGCTTTACAGAATAATGCATTAAATGTAAAAACTTTAATATTTACTATTTGTTTGTTTTATTATATAGACATAGAAAAAGAAATCAAATTTCAAGTTTCACTCCAATTAAAAAAAAATAAAAATAAAAAAATATTATTTTTATTTAACACAACCTCAATAATTATAATCAGCCTATATTGCAAAAATATGAAACAAAATATAAACAAATAATAAATAGTAAAATATATAAAGGCAAATTAGGACATATTTTAATTAAACTGTCTCTCCTCTTTTTCAATTGCTTTAGGACTGAAATAATAATACTTTAACCCCTTTCTGGTCAAAGATCAATGATTTTTGATTCAACATATTTGTTTTGTATAAAAATACCAAAAAAAATGTCATTTCAAAAATCTAAAAATAATATTTACATATAACAAGTAATATTTAACAAACATATTTTTCTGAAAATGTGAGTGATACATGAGCATGCAAAATGAATTTCATGAAACTTTGTTTTGTAGTGTTCTCCCTTGTTAGTTAGCCCAGTGCATTAATAAAGACATTATGGAAGGTTGATATACCATCGTTTAATTGAAAAACATTATTTTCAATAAAATGTCAATTTTTTTTCCATGTCTGTCACCTTGATCAAAGTTCCTATTACATTCTGCTTTATAATGGCTCTTTTTAATGAATCTGACATTTTCTGAGCTTCCAAAGAAATTATAATTAATAATAATCTCTTCCGATCTACAAAACAAGGTAGATGTACAGTATTATGGGTCATTTAGTTGATTTTATGGAACTGATTAAAATACAACAATGCTCATTATGTTCTTCTTTGGATTTTTAATTTCTAATATCGAGTCTAAAATAATAAGGTGCATATTTCTCCTGAAATGATGCTTTGAATATAAATCCTTATTATTTTGCTTTAACAAGAGCAGATAACATCATAAACTGTATATCATTTGAACATGAATAACAATTAAATACTAAATAAACATTATGAAAAATAGGACAACATTTCGCCAGCATGGCACTTTCTGTTTCTCTCTTTGACGATGCAGTATTTCATGTGTAGATATGAAATGAAAGATGCCCTCTAGCAAACATCTGCTCTCAAACACCACACACACTCACACTCTGCTCTGAGTGTCATGTTAATTAATAATCCCCAAAGAGTTGAATCATATTTACAGCTCAGTCCTGCTGGCGTTGCCTTCAGTGCCGGCCTGCTGAGTCCAGACCCGAGTCTATAGAGCTCAGGTACAGACAAGAGATCTGATAGAAAATGTTCTGTTTTGGTTTGAGCTGTCTTGGCATTCTTATCACATTCTCAACAGTATAGTGTACTGTATGTCACTCCTACAATCCTTCAGTAGTTAATTGCAACAACACCCACATGGGAATTGTTTAAAGTTTGCTTTCATAGCTCGAGAGACCTATTAGAGAACTTGTCAACTTTTCCTCAGATATTTCTTTTACAAATCAGTCAATAACTGATATACAGTAAGAGTTTAGAGCTATGAAATGAATGTGGATAAGATTCGTAAAATTAAACAAAATTTGATGAGAAGTGTTTGACTTGGAAACTATGGAACCATTGACTAACACAATGCACCAGTTTAGAAATTTGAGGTCAGATTTTTATTATTATTATTATTATTATTATTATTATTATTATTATTATTATTATTATTATATATTAATATTTATTATTATTTATATATATATATATATATATAATATATATATTATATATATATATATATATATATATATATATATATATTAATGAAATTATTGCTTTTAATCAGCAAGGATGCATTAAATTGGTCAAAGGTGACAGTAAATACATTTATTTATACTTGTATAATTTATTTATAAGACATATTTCTACTTTTAATAAATGCTGTTCTTCAAAGAACACTGAAGACTGGAGTAATGATGCTGAAAATTCAGCTTTGCATCACAGGAAGAAATTACATTTGAAACTATATTGAAATAGAAATCAGTTATTTTAAGTTGTAATATTACTGTTTTCAAAATTACTGTCTTTGCTGGAAACATAGGAAACATTTGGGAACCTTTAGACAAATAAAAGCAAGAGTTCTCAATTTGTTCTCTCATCAGTGTCTTAGAGACAAAATTGAGATATTAAAGAGATTCTTTCTCTCCCGTTTTCTCTCTCCAGGATCAAATTTTCACTGTATAATTATTGAGCTGCTATATTATGCTATAAAGTTCTTGATTTCAGCATATTCATTTCTTGGTTTACCTGAACTGTACTTAAAATACATTGTTTGCATTTTCAACAAACACATGTGACATCAGCTATAAAACCTTTCTCAAGGGTGTAAAAATAGAGAAGTGGGTAAATAAGACAGAAAAGAAAAGAAAAGAAAAGAATGATACAGTAGAACAGAAAGAAATAAGGAAACAGACAGAGGCCTCAGTGTTGGAGCCATCAGCTTGTGTTAAGTGGATTGTGACGGGAGCCAGACGGACTTTGATTCCCTCAGGTGATTTTTCCGGTAAGTTCTCAATAACACAGAATGACAGGGGACAGAGGGTGCACATCCCCTCTCGTGTCATCCTCATTCTCCTGCTATTTTCAAAACTGTGGCCGTGACAGGACTTTTAGCCGCAGCTGTTGTAATATGTAGTCGTAGAGAGGGCAGCCGAGCACAAAACTGGTGCTTGTTGTCATGAGCTGTGGTCACTGGAGTTTGTTACATTAGCCTGTCAGGGGTGAGAGGCTAACAGAGCGCTGTTACTTTAAAGACCTGATACAGCTGGAATATGACAGAGTCTGTGTATGATTCAAGATAATCTCGAGAGAGAAGGTCGGCCTTCCAGCATGATAACACTTCATCTGAGAAAGGAAAAAAGAAGGTAAATCCTATTAAATAGATCAATACATAAGAGTTCATGTTTTTTCTTATAACACTGCCATTTGTGTCTTTGTGACTTACACTGCAAAAAGCAAAATTAAATAATATTTTCTTTGTGTCTTGTTTTTGAAAAATTATAAACAAGCTTATTAGACTTAATCCATTGGCAGATATTTTTATTTATTTGTCTATCTATCTGTTTTATTTTATTTTATTTTATTTTATTTATTTTATTTTATTTTATTTTATTTTATCAAAAAAGTAAAAAAAGTATTTTTTTTTTTTTATTTTATTATTTTATTTTATTTTATTTTATTTTATTTTATTTTATTTTATTAAATAGTTCACCCAAAAACTAAAATATGCTGAAATGTACTCACCCTCAGGCCAACCAAAATGTAGTTGTTACATTTTAATTGTCATTCATTAGAACAGATTTGGAGAAATTTAGTATTACATCACTTGATCACCAGTGGATCCTCTGCAGTGAATGGTAAATTCCCAGTGATCCAAAAGTAATCCACATGACTCCAGTTCATTGATTAACGTATTGTGAAATTAAAAGCTGCATGTTTGTAAGAAACAAATCAATCATTATGGCATCTTAACTTTAAACCGTCGCTTCTGACCAAAATATGAGTTCCTAATCCATAATAATGCTTCCTCCAGGGAAAAAAAAAATGTCCATCCCGTCGCATCAAAATCCACCAACATTATTTTAGAACTGTTTTGGACTCTTTTCATCTGTAAACTGCTCGATCTGTGCATATTTCTCTCCTGATCCAGATAAGAGGGCATCTTCACTAAAGGAGGAAATGTTATGGATGTACAGTGTAGGACTTGTATTTTATTTGTGAGTATTTGCTTGATTTGTGCATTTTTTTTTTGTTTTACTTGTGGATTTTATCAGCTGTTTGGACTCTCAATCTGACGGCACCCATTCACTGCAGATGATCCACTGATGAGCAAATGATGCAATACATTGTACAATTGTACATTGGTTGATTTCAGTTTGGTAGCTACTCCCTTTCTCCCATTTTTGATCTTTCACTTTCTTCTGGCGCTACCAGAGCTGTACAATCCATTAATTGGCTAACTGATGTGGGTTGGACTAATTAGTAAAGACAGGTGATACAAGCCTTTAAAACTCCTAAGTTTTTAACGTTCTGGTCCTAGTGTAAGAGTGTTGAGTGTGTGAGAGATGGTTTTGAAGGCATGATTGAATTGAGTGTGACTTAAAATGACTTTATATTTTAAGGGAGTGACTTAAAAAGGAAGACAAATAGGAAGATAAGGAAAGAAGGATCTTTGGGGTTATTTTCTCGAAGAGAAAGATTTCCTGTTTGTTTTGTTGGGTTATACTTTTCTTTTGAGAACTAGCCAGGAGATCTGACAAGGGCGTTTATCATTTATCACTTTAGTTATTGGTTTTGAAACTGAATAAATGCTTCATGTAAAGGTGAAACTTTACATGCAGTAAGAGTAGAGTATGTTGGATGCTTCCACATTGGTAATGGAGCGTCATCAGTGGCCAAACAATCTCTGAAATACAGAACTGAATGCACCCTGCGTGGATAACAACAGGCCTGGAGAACTCAAGCTATGTTTACTAAGGACTGATAGAGCACTCCGCTAACAGCAGGCTACGGTCTGAATGGCCTGTGATGTGGACAGGACTGACAATTCTTCTTCTTTTTTTTTTTTTTTTTGCTGATGGAGAGAGATGCCACACACAGAACAGTACAATTAAAGGGCTATCAGGGGTGCGAAATAAATTTATTAATATTCAAAAACATAAATTGTTTAGTGATTAAACATCTGGGATAACAGAAGAGCTCAGGTGTCAAACCTTGAAAGGGTTTCCTAAACAGGAGTTTGTGATGAAACTGCAGGGGGTTATTGTAAACCTAATAATGCATGAAATCATAAAAATGGAAATTGATTTAAAAAATCTATATAAAGACACAAAAAGATTAAATATTATATAATAATAATATATAGTGTTGTGGTCTTGTTCTCTCCCTTCGTTCCACAGTCTTTCTCTTGTCAATGTTTATCCTTTGGGTTTTGAATGGGTAGCATATGGAAAAATGTCTCTGTTTTTGTTTTGAGACTGAGCTCAAAGTCAGGACCATTTGGTGATCTCACCACATGACAACCACACGCAGCACCCCAGTACCACCAACATGATTCACTCATGGGTAAAATTGGTTTGGCAAAGAATTGATATGCATTTGTTTTGCAAAAAAGTTTACCAGATTTAAATTTCTTATTTAATTTAGTTTACCAAAATCAAAAGTCAGTCCTTAACCTCTCTTTGAATACGTGCATAAGGGCTCTAGGTGGCAGTGTTGTCATGCTGGCAGCTTGTGTCAGCCTGTCTGGATCTGTTCACAGTGCTTCCAGCTCTCTCACCATCAGCCTAATGAAGTGAATTCTACAGTGTGGCTGAAACTGATGGCTCTATCTCCTCTGTCACTGGAAATTTAATTTGTACCTGGCTTTCTGAAGCCATGAACACTGAATTCTATAGTAGTTTTGTCTATTATCATATATTTTCATATATACAATGGGATTTGTAGGCTATGTACACTGCCATTTGTTTTCTGAAATTAACTTAATATTTTTCCCATTTTATTTTATTTTATTATTTGAATGTATTTAATATATATATAACTTTAAAGGTAAAAAATTACACATCTAAAATGTTGAAAATGTAAAGTTTTGTTAGTTAAAAAACACTTAAAGTGGAATTGTATTAAAATCTGTAAGATTAACTTTTAAGATTAATCATACCCATAAAGGAATTTAGAATTTAAAATTACTATATGTTTCAAAATGGGCTTAATCATGTGCTCACACACCCATGCAAACATGTATAAATCTCTGGATAGAGGATAAAAAAAAGGCTAGAAAGACAAGTGAAAAGTAAGAATGAGAGCAAGACTGTGACTGTGTAAGATAAAGAGAGATTGTACCCGGGTCTGTTTTGCTATAATGATTGCGTGCAAAGGGTTTCACTTTTCCTAAAAAAGAGGAATGGAGGAGGAAAAAAACAAAACAAAGAGAGCAAAATAAATGAGGCAAAACACATGACAGACAACTGCGAGACAGGCACAATTAGAATCATTATTGAGGCAGCAGAGATCAGAGAGGAGCAGCATGACCGTCCTGCTGGGCTCTGGCACGCAGGCTCAAGAAGATCACGGTCACTTCAGTAAAGGTATGCTGAACCAACTTAATCTCTCTACACCTTCTGCTAATCAACCAGCGCACACACACACACACACAGACTTACTCACTCAAGAATTATTTCAGTCTTTCTCCTAAAAGCAGTGCAAACTCAGATCTTACCTTGGGAGATGTAGTCCACACTGGTTTGGAGGAAGTTCTCCCTGTCAGTCCCTGTTCAGTTGCAGAAGGTCTGGATTCACTGGTCTGGTAAAGGAAGGGCAGGAATAGCTGCGAAATTTGGCATCACTTTAGCCTTATTCACTGGCTGGGCCAGCAGCATTGGAAAGACAGTCATGCATGTCGGCCCAAACAACTGCTGCCAAAGAGAACCAGATGATGATTTTATTTCTGAGAAAACAACACCTTTTGACCAGGTTTTGTTATAGTTAATGCTATAAATCTACAATTTATGTATTCAGTAAAAATCAAGGTGAAGTTTTATTATTATTATGACATGAGGATTTGAATGTTCCTTTTAGTTATTTATATTTTTATATTTACAGGTCCTTCTCAAAAAATTAGCATATCATGAAAAGGTTCTCTAAACGAGCTATTAACCTAATCATCTGAATCAACTAATTAACGCTAAACACCTGCAAAAGATTCCTGAGGCTTTAACTCCCAGCCTGGTTCATTACTCAAAACCGCAATCATGGGTAAGACTGCCGACCTGACTGCTGTCCAGAAGGCCATCATTGACACCCTTAAGCGAGAGGGTAAGACACAGAAAGAAATTTCTGAACGAATAGGCTGTTCCCAGAGTGCTGTATCAAGGCACCTCAGTGGGAAGAGCTTTTGGAAGGAAAAAGTGTGGCAAAAAACGCTGCACAACGAGAAGAGGTGACCGGACCCTGAGGAAGATTGTGGAGAAGGACTGATTCCAGACCTTGGGGGACCTGCGGAAGCAGTGGACTGAGTCTGGAGTAGAAACATCCAGAGCCACCGTGCACAGGCGTGTGCTTTTGAACCAGAAACAGCGGCAGTAGCGACTGACCTGGGCTACAGAGAAGCAGCACTGGAGTGTTGCTCAGTGGTCCAAAGTACTTTTTTCGGATGAAAGCAAATTTTGCATGTCATTCGGAAATCAAGGTGCCAGAGTCTGGAGGAAGACTGGGGAGAGAAGGAAATGCCAAAATGCCTGAAGTCCAGTGTCAAGTACCCACAGTCAGTGATGGTCTGGGTGTGCCATGTCAGCTGCTGGTGTTGGTCCACTGTGTTTTATCAAGGGCAGGGTCAATGCAGCTAGCTATCAGGAGATTTTGGAGCACTTCATGCTTCCATCTGCTGAAAAGCTTTATGGAGATGAAGATTTCGTTTTTCAGCACGACCTGGCACCTGCTCACAGTGCCAAAACCACTGGTAAATGGTTTACTGACCATGGTATTACTGTGCTCAATTGGCCTGCCAACTCTCCTGACCTGAACCCCATAGAGAATCTGTGGGATTGTGAAGAGAAAGTTGAGAGACGCAAGACCCAACACTCTGGATGAGCTTAAGGCCGCTATCGAAGCATCCTGGGCCTCCATAACACCTCAGCAGTGCCACAGGCTGATTGCCTCCATGCCACGCCGCATTGAAGCAGTCATTTCTGCAAAAGGATTCCCGAACAAGTATTGAGTGCATAACTGAACATAATTATTTGAAGGTTGACTTTTTTTGTATTAAAATCACTTTTTGAGTGATTGATCGGATGAAATATGGTAATTTTTTGAGATAGGAATTTTGGGTTTTCATGAGCTGTATGCCAAAATCATCAGTATTAAAACAATAAAAGACCTGAAATATTTCAGTTGGTGTGCAATGAATCTAAAATATATGAAAGTTAAATTTTTATCATTACATTATGGAAAATAATGAACTTTCACAATATTCTAATTTTTTTAGAAGGACCTGTATACGTATTTTTAAGTTGTATTTTTGTAATTTCATTATGGAAAATGATGTATTTTATCTTTATGGCAAATCACAATAGATTTCAGTAATTTTGAATGACAAGACTTCTGTTATAATGTGTAATGCAATACGTTGCATCCCAAAAAATAAAATAAAAAAATAAATTAAATCTATTTGAAATTTGCACATTTTCTGGCATGTTTTTATGTCTTTGATGAATTAAAAACTCACTAAAACTGAGAGAGAAAAAAAGAGAACTTTTGTGTTCTGTCAAAGAAATGTCATCACATCATGACATACCAGTGACAAACAACAACATTATCTCATTTGAGGCTCTGAAAAAAAAAAAGAAAAAAAAGAAACACCAGTAAATAAAGTGCATCTGTCTTATAATCTGTCAGATGACTGACAGCTGAAGCTGTGATTGGCAGGTATGCTTCCAATACATCTTAAATGATAATCGGATTGGATGTGCCATTTAAGTCTCTGTATTGTTAATGGTATTTTAGTGGCTAAAGATGTGGGCTACCAACCCACAGTGCCTCTACTTTGAAAGTATTTGTCTATTCAATAACTATTAGGCCCAGCAAGATAGTTTTTGGAATAGACAACTAAATGGCAAGTGGCCAGATAGAGTTCAGCCAGAATGGCTACCATTGTGATTTCCCTTGAGTTGACACATTGTCAAACCCTTGCCAGTGTTATCTGTACTGACCCTCTATAAAGTACGTGGTTATCATGACTTAATTTTGTAGACCTCCATGCAAAGAAAAAGTAGTGGATATTTAGTTATAATGGTGTAATGTCTGGCTTACCTAAAACTAGAAGAACTGTTGGTCCAGTTAGCTTATTTCAGGCCTTCAAAAATAGACTTAAAAAAATAAGAATAGGCCTATATACATACATATCTATGAGCCAACTAAAATGTCACACTAGACCAGGGGTTTTAAAACCAGGGCTCAAAGGGCTACAAGGTTAGGGGGCCTGAAGAAAAGTTCAGAGAATGAATGAATGAATGAAAACAAAGACCATCAAACAAACTCAAATTTGACACTTTTGCTTTCAAAACACTAATCAAAAATAATAAATTCATACATAATATTATTCTAATGAGAGATAAGTTGCAAACAATAAGATGTCTTGTAGAAAATAAATATTTTCCAGATAGGCCTAATATTTTATACTTACTATTTCTCACATGGACCCTTATGCCTAGTTGCCTATATACTGTATATTTAAAGAAAAAAGGGTCTCCCACGAGGTGATCATGTATTTGGTGTTCCATGGCATAAAATTTTTTGGGAAAAAACATCAACTTTACTCAGTAAATTTTTAAGTACATTCTACTTAGCTGTGTAACTTATTTCAACTTAAATTACACTAAACTGGCTTAAAATAGTATGAGTTAATATATACCTTGTATATCAAGACTTGACAACTGGGTACAGTCCTGACCTTGACAAAGGTCAATCAGTCAGAGTCAGTCAAATATTTTGTTTCACAGCAATATCTTGCATGCGGTTATGCTGATTCCTCTGGTTTCTCAAACTTCTCAAGCTGACATCATCTCCATTGACTATGTGAAGGTGTATCAGTGCTCTGTAAGGCTTTTAAGAAAATTAAATCAATGACTGAACATCAAAGCTGTGTTAAATGTGCTAGAAGGTGGTTCTCTAATGCTGCCCTTAATTAAAGCCTGGATCGATGGCCTTTTGTGAAAGGTCTGCTGGAGTCTGATAGAAGCTACTTTCCATTAAAAGTTTAGCTTCACCAAGATATTTCAACACTCAGTTTCCTAGAATCTTAAGGGGACTGGAAAATAAACATGAAAATTCAATAGTCATTCATTTGTTTCAAGTATATTTCTGCAAGTTACCAGTGATAAATTATTAGTCAGGTAAATTATTGATTTTGAATTTAATCAAAAGTTTTATTATTATTTTAAAGCATTTACAAGACATTTTAAATGAAGTAAATGATGTTTCAGTGAAATCAAACTTTTAAAGTACATATTTGATAATATTATTAAATATTTAATAATTTATTCAACCATCATGATCTGGCTTTAGATGCGGATCAAGTTTATGATGAGGGACTTAGCATGAGATGCACGAACCTGTAGGAATTAAGTGAAGTTCTTCAAATCACTTTGTAAGACTAAACATCAATGCCAGACTGAATAGTAATAATTTTTTATCGTAGGCCCATTATTATGCCCAAATACAAAACAGCCGAAGATTTTATAGAGAGGAATAAAACGTCAACAAAGATTAAAATAACTATTCTTGCACTGTGCCAATCAGAGCTTGGAAATTGTGGTTGATTCTCTGGAGATCACTGATGAGAAACTGCCGGGACAGGGTCAGAGGTGGTGCTTGATTGGTATTAGTTCTAATCAAAGAAGAAAACCACATTTCATTTGACAAATTTATTCAGTGAAATTAGAATTACTGCTGAGGACCCAGAGGACAAAGTCTGAAAACTAGAGGGAAAGGAATAAAAATAGTGTTCAGAGTCCTTTAGACTTGTTCCTCAAAATAAATAAATAAATAAATAAATAAAGCTTTCATTCAGCAGGAGTGCTTGTACACAGACCCACGGGGGGTATGTGGGTCAGGACTGTCAGAATTAGCCTGCCTTTACGCAAACTGAAGGGTTTTCTTCCCACCTCGCCTCCTGCCCATCTCTGCAGGCCTTTGGGAAAATGTCCCTTTGGCCTCCATTAGGAGCGTACAGTGTTCCTCCGCAGCACTCTTGCCACTATTAGTCGAGAAGAGCGACAGTAATGGTGTCGAATGCCTGTGGCGTGAGGACACTTCCACACAGCAGCGCAAACTCACACCACAGACCTCAACGCTGTAGTTGTGCTCTTCTGATAAGGGTTCCTCAGGTCTGAGATCTACAATGTTTATATCAGTCTCCACTGGAGAAATACATGTATGCCATTTGTTTGAACATTTCCTAGCAAACTTATACAGCCCTTTCTATAAATGTAATGGCATTTTGCTATTTGGACAGTATGTGTGGACAGGGACCACTGTCAAAATGTTAGAAAAAAACAATACAATTATGTTATTAGTTGAGCTAATGTTGAGTGCAACATGGGAAAAGAACAACAAAAAAGCAATAAATAAATAAATAAATACTAAGATTAAAAAGTTTGGGGTCTTGCTTTTTTGATAAGAAACTGATACTTTATTGCATGAGGATGCATTAAATTAATAATAATAAAAAAAAATGATATAAAGACATTCATAATGTTACAAAAGACGTTTGTTTCAAATAAATGCTGTTCTTCCAACTTTGAAGAATCCTGAAAAAAAGAGCAGCAAATCATCAAATCATGGTTTTCTCTGAAGGATTTTTTGTTTTTTAAGACAGGAGTAATGATGCTGAAAATTCAGCTTTGATCACAGGAATAAATGACATTTCAAAACATATTGAAGTAGAGAACAGTTATTATTAATTGTAAAAAATATTGACAATATTATTGCCTAAATTTTATAATTGACTATTTTTATTGCATAATTCTTATTTTATCAAAACAAGTCTGCTATTGTTTTAAATAAGCTACTTCTAGTTTGAAATTTGTAATTTTGATTACCATTCACATTATATGGATACAGATTTTTAAAAAAATAAAAAAGTGTGAATGGTAGCTATATGGATAAAAGTCTGAAAACCGCTGCATGTTTTTACTGGAAAAGGTAATGTTACTGTAATATGAGTTTTGTTTGTAAAAGTGGCTAAGAATCATTTAAAATCTTAATGATCGCGGTCATAATATCTATAGTGAAATCCCAGCATCAACACTGGTCACCATAATAAGTTTTTGTAAATGTATTTATAATTTAGTCACAGACAAAAAAAGACTTTTTAATTAACACCTGGAAATGTGTTTGCATTCTGTTTCACTTTTATACTTCCTACAATAAGTTGAAATCAAAGGCTTTGATCGGTAGGGTTTATCTATCGATTATCCTCACCGGTCTGATCACAACAGACATCACACTTGGTGCAGCCGCCAATAGTCTGTCTCCCCCTCAATGCCATCTGTCTGGTATGGATCCACTGGGGGGAAAATCCAATGTTGGCAGAAGTTTCCCTTTTGAACTGATCTAAGATCAAATTCCCTTTCCACAAACCTCATTCTCAACTACAACAATAAAAACCACAAATCTGATCTCAGATCAGCAGAAAAAAACAACTTTCAGCCAAATTAAGAGGCTCATCCCATGCAAACGCCCACGTTATTGAAAATAAATTGTGACCGTCGTCTTACATTTGATGTCAGCCAGCATCATCCACAGACAGACTCATCCTGCGCTGAGATCAAATGACGCTCTGAAGTTTTAATTAAAACCTTGATTAAAGAAGCACACATTCTGCATTGAAAGAAAGACATCAATTTCTCATTACATTAATCCAAACACACCAATAAACACTGAAAGAAAGAGCAACTGAGGGGGTTTGTCTTTGATGAAGGTGTGTAGAAGTCTCTCTTTGGACTTTAATTATGATTAAGTTTATTAATCATTACCTTCAAAAGTGGATTACATCCCAGGTGTGCTTAAATCCGTATGATGTTTCAAACATCAAGGATATAAGGTTGGGCAACATTGAAGACAAGTATGTAGATTAATAAGTTTCTCCCTATCAAACATCAGAAATTAATAAATAGAAAAAAAGTGGAAGTGTTATCTGTACCAAAAATGCTGCTCCTCGTGATTAAATTCTACATCCGGGTCAAAGGACAATGCCAACAGAGCGTAAGTACAGTATCTCTGTAACTGCATTTCTAAACAATATGGAAGCATTATTCTGACTCAGAGTAAAATAATAATAATAATAATTGTGGGTTTTAAATAATAAATATGTAATAAAATATAAAAAATACACATACATTTTTTTAAGTCACATTGTTAATTATTGTAAGAACTGTTAAAACATTATAATTTTAATGGTTGAAAAGAACATTTCATCAAATTTAGTCTTTGGAGTACTCTCATATAATCTTATTTTAAGGTGCCTTCCCATTTAAAAATCCATTTATAACTTTTGGTGAAAATGTTTATATGCAAAAAAGAAATTTCAATATAAAGAGTGTTACTTATGGGTCAGCTGCATTGATGAATGTTGTGAAACTTATCTGAAACAATACAAGATTGTGTTAAAACCTAACCAGATCTTCCTAGTATTTAATGCAGTTTCTTCATTAACATTTTAAACCATTGATTAAATTTAAATAAATAAATAAATTTATGCATTTAGCAGACGCTAAAAGCGACTTACAGTGCTATTCAGGCTATCAATTTTTACCTATAATGTGTTCCCGGGGAATCGAACCCCCCAACCTTGCGTTTGTTAACGCAATGCTCTATCACTTGAGCTACAGGAGCCCGATGATTGCAGCATGATGTTGCTCATATGATGCATTTGTGCATTTTGAAGCATGATGCATTGTTTGTTTCATTATCATAAATTCTTATTTGCCCTAAACAATGAAACAGACTTGAATTATAAATGTGAATTTATTTTAAAACATTGCAAAAATATAATTTACATTGCGGCTATACATGAACACAGCTTCTTCACAAAATGCGCCCGTCGTTTGGACTTTCAGCCAATACGCCAAAATTATGTGGGGGCCACAACTGCAAAACAAAAAAAAAAAGAAGCAGAATTCAATTTTATGAATTGTGTATAAAATATTATAAGCTGTCACTGGGGTGGTATCCTTTCAAAAGGTACACCTTTGTTCTTTTTTTAATCCTAAAAGGTGCATATAAGTACCTTAAAGTGCACATTAGTATCTAAATGGTACACATATTATTAGCTTTTGAAAAGGTATCTCCCCAGTGACAGCTTTGGTACATTTTTTCAGAAAGTGTTCATTTTATGAACATACTATGCATTATATTATTTTAAACTTTAACATACATGTGGAGAACAAGTGGACATACAAGTGGAGAAAACACATTTTGTCCTTGTAAGACCCTCCAGCCCCATATCATTTGCCTCTGACTTTCCAATCAGAGCCCGACAGAAGGTGAGGAGACCTGTTTACAGGGTCATGGGCACATGATGCTATACGAGTCGACAGCCGAAAAATGAAGACGGCACTCAATTCTTGAGACACTTACTAAATTATACTTTGAGTTCATTTATTTTCAATTTCAAATAAAAGAAAAATTAAGAAAGGATCATTTGCACTGCTTGTTTGAGAAAAAAAAAACTCATTAATAAATACTACATAAAAGGGCAACAGTTCAAACTCAAAATGCTTGTGGTTTGGCCTTTGGGGAAGTGAATAGGTCAAGAAATGAGACTGTATCCTCATTACCTTTAAACAAACGCGTCCTCGGATCAGGGCATAGGGAACTGGGCCATAGCTACGGGAATCTGTGGAATTCCGAAGGTTATCCCCTTCCAGCCACACATGCCCTCTCGGTACCTAGATTACAGCAGAATTGGAAGTCCAAAATGTTAAACCACCATGCTAACGTGAGAAAATGAGTACAATTTATTCTGATCGCAGCCACACTCATCTAAAATGATCCTTCGTCCCACTATGAAACACATTCGTATGCAACACACTGTATTGAAACCCCCCCCGGATTAGAGGATAAAGAAGAAGTTCCTAAAAGTGAGAAGGTTCACGTGATTTAACTGCTCATCTCAGATGAGAAAAAGGGATCATTTTTACTGACCGCTGGGGCCTCGCACCCCCCCCCCCATCCACTTTATCCTCTCAGTGAGGGGTGAAGCCACGCCTCTGTGAGCTGCTCCATGGGTCTAGACCACGGACAGACCTGCCAGGCTGGGCCGGCAACTGAGCGAAGCCTGATCCACACTGACATCAATTAGGAATAATCTCATCACACAGGGAGAGTGGGGCTGTCAAGCCCCTAATTAAGTCCCCTCCACCCCCTCTTTATGTGAGGCGAGGGTGAACAACACATCACGGTGTCATTATAAACATTACAGTATGGAGATGCCTATCTGGCACTGACCAAACTGAAGAATTTTAAAAATGTTTTTCCCCCATTAAGTAGCATTCCAAAGAATCTTATGAAGAATTCCATAGAATAACATCTAATGCACTAATGTGTGGGAATGACTAAATATGACCCATAAAGTGATTTGATGACCTTCTGTATTGCAAAAAAATGCATCACTGACAAATGCGAAAGAATCATGATTATAAACATATGTCAGCATGGAGTCGTCTTGCAGTCGACTCTCATTAGCATGGAAACAAATGTTTGATCCCATCCACAAGAAATCTCAGCCCATCATCATCTGCTGTTACAAAGCTTTTGTCCTGTCTGTCAGCTAAGCATACGAGAAATCACACCATACTGTGACCAAACACAAATGTTGACAACCCTGCGTTCGATCTAACAAATGGGAAGCATGTTAGAAACATATAACGGTTACTGTTGCTGATTGTGAGAGCATGAGCTTGCAGCAAGGTGTTAAATGTGGACTAGTGAGTAGATAAGTTTAACTGTTCAGCCTCCTCAACAAATTCTGTAGTCTATATACTGTAGCTACTAGACCTTTTTCAAGACATGTAAAAGCTTTAAATCGCGAGTGAAACAAAACAAAAACCCATTGACTTCAGAATGATGTAGCTGGCAGTTCACAAACGCTAACTAATGCAAGTTTTAGGATTTGTTCCTGCAGCACTGTATTGAACTATCACACATTTTCTCCTGTTTATAGATCTTTCCCAGGAACATGTTGTGGTTTGGAGACATGCAGTGAAAACAGCTGCCTATGATATCACAGCCAAATCAGTTATTAATGTTCTATCTTTGATTGACAAATCCTTTAATTACTCAAAGGCATTTTATATATAAGAACAAACAAATTACCCTGTCATGCTAAAGATAGTATTTAAACATACTTGCCAAGACACTCTTTTCAAAAAATGTTTATGAAACATTGATATTTTAATGTTATAAGATACCACAAAGTTAGAGATCTGACGTATACTAGCATTACTTCAATTATAGAAAACATGTCACATTTTCTGTCAGCCATAAACAAGTATCAACACAAAACAATTTCAGTGCTTAAATGATAAGCATTAGAAAGAAAAATCAATAGTGTACACTAATAAATGCAAGAAGCAAGAGCAGTTACAACTCGCTACTGAATTAGATAAGCATTTTAAGATTTCATACTTGAATCACTTTTCCTATTTTAAGAGTAGAAGAGACTGCATCAATACATTATTTTGCAATTCTGACATTGCAATCGGTTGACGATGGCTAGTACAGAGAGTGAGCATACTTCTACAATCTTGGGTCCTTGTTCATCTGAGGGTTTGTATTTCTTTACCTTAAAAGACTGCTGTGACATGCCTTTCTTTTTCTCCTTTCTCTTGATCGCTTGCTCTACTCATCTGGCACTAACACTAACAGCTTCGGGAAAAAATTACAGGCCAGAACCAAACATAGTCAAGGTGAAAGAAACAAGTGATACAAAAAAAGCAATAACAGCTATTTCAGTGACAGGGTGGCTATGCTCTCTCTGGACCAATAACTGAGAAACAAGCATTTGTTGTTGCCATAAGGTAAACGTTTTACCCAACGAAGGTGGAAGCATGTGAAATTCAAATGCATACACCTTAAGAGTAAACACAGTGGTTTATACAAAAAAAAATAGAGACAGAAGAAAAAGGACTGTAAAAGGACGCAGTAAAGGACTTCATAAAGTGTCTAAGGGTTTATGGAAAATAAATCATTCCTTCAAGCAGAGCTGATGTCAGGTGTGTTACAGCAGGTACTCACATAAGTGTGTGTTTTAAAGACGTCAGACGGTCCACTAGTGCAAACTTTGTCCCCTTCCAGGCCAATCACTCGTTTACAAATGTTCATTTTTGGATCAAAAGGACTTTTGGCTATTACAATATCACCTCTGAAAGAATGTAGCAAATAAAGCAGATACTCAACGATTCTGCATGACAGTATTATCAATAAAAGTCAAATAGAAGCTAAAGTAAGCATTTCATACTCACTTTTGTATTCGACAGAGGTGGCGGCTTACTCGTTCTGAAAAAACCACATCGTGGTTAGTGATA
Source organism: Cyprinus carpio (assembly GCF_018340385.1). Lineage (NCBI taxonomy): Eukaryota > Metazoa > Chordata > Actinopteri > Cypriniformes > Cyprinidae > Cyprinus > Cyprinus carpio. The sequence continues at coordinate 10,476,537 of NC_056603.1, forward strand.
GTGGGCTCCATGGAAGGTCCTGAACACTGTTGTAGGTTAATTGTGGGAAGAAATAAACTTTTATATGTATTTCTTTTACTGTCAGTGGAAATGCTCTGACCAAACAGCTCCAAGAAACTTACCGACACAAATTCGCCGATATACTCAAAGGCACAGTGAGCGATGCAGCCATACTGGACGGTGTAACCAACAAAGCTAATCGTCTTCACAAAGAAACCGCGAAACATCCTGCCAGTCTTCATAAATCCTGAAATAATAAAAAAAAGAGAGTTTACGTTTAAAAACAATTATTCATAACCAAGACTGGTTTTGTCATTAAAGGTGATATTGTGCACATGTACTGATTTGTTTGAGTTCTAAAACATGTTAATGAATATGAAGTCTGAAATTAAAAATTAAATCTGGTTTTCAGGAAGAGTAACAAGAAATTGTGGAGTGGATATGCAAAAGGGATGATACAATACTGCAGCTCACTGATTTTATTGTGAGATATTCATCCATGCATATGTTTGATTTTTATTTTAAAAAGATGAACTTGTAATTTTTAGTCAAAATATCATCACCTGCATAAAAATTAAGCATGTGTAAATTATTTTAGAAATTGACTAGTCTGAAGCATCATCTGAATGGCTAGTTGAATTGATATAGGGATATATCCACCAATATATAAACATTACATGAAACATCTAAGCTAAATCAATCTTAGAAATGCTGAAAGTTAGAAACAACTGACATATGTTTATACATAAGACCTAAAGTTATAAATTATATTAATAACTACTATAACAGTATAAACAATACTAAAAAAAAAAAAAAAAAAGGAAAACAAAAAGTGGTGTATGGTAGATTCAAGACTGTGAATTTAGAATACAACATCACATTACCATTTATATTAATTATTAGTTCAATCCTAACCCATTCGTAATGAGAACCACATCTCTGGAGCACATTCTCTAACCACTACACTGCAACTCCAAATGAAAACCTTAAAAATTCTTAATTGGAAATCTCACTCAGTGACAAAACCTGATGACACAGGCCTGTGCCAGAGGGTCGAAAGAGGGTTTTAAACACTTTGTCACTGAGGTGGTGTTGGTGGGGAAATGCACCTCACACATTTAATGGCTAACGGTTAAAACTGTGAAACCAAAGTGATCATTAGAGATGGTGTTTCATTCTCAGGAGCCTCTGAAACCTATCAACAAGACACAAAGAGTGACCCCTGGGCATCTGACCCTGTCTCAGACAACCCAATCTACACCTGTAGGAACAGGTGACGGCGCTAGCAGGCACAGGTTCATCTCCTCGAGCTGAAAAAAAAGAGAGTTACACTATGGCCATAGCAACAGAACATGAGGTCTTTTGTTTGTCCTCGCACCCCGGCACTTTAACTGATAAAACTGTGGTGCGTTGTCTGAATAAACAGTCCATCCTCTCTCAAACTATTGACTTTTCCTTGGCCATCAAGCTAGCAGCGTGCGTGAGTCAATAAAGGTTGTGTTTGGATGTTGGTACACTCTTAAAGGAATAGTTCACCTCACATTTACTCACATCAGGTCATCCAAGCTGTGTATGAGTTCATTTCTTCATCAAACAGATTTAGAGAAATTTAGCATCACCAATGAATCCTCTGCAGTGAATGGGTGCCGTCAGAATGAGAGTCCAAACAGCTGATAAATCCATCACAATAATCCACAAGTAATCCACATGACTCCAGTCCACCAGTCTTATAAGAAACAAAGGCATCATTAGGCATTTAACTTCCAGCCAAAATCCCAGTCCCTTTCTCCATTGAAAAAGTAAATCTCCTGTTGTCCTCTCAGAAAAATATATGCATATTTGTTTAGAACTGTTTTCGTTTGTATACTGTGCTCGATCTGTGCATATTGCTCTCCTGATTTAGACAAGAAGAATTTATCACTGAAAAAAATAAATATATTGAAAATAGGATTCTTATTTTAGCCAGAAGCAAGGGTTCGAAGTTAAAAATTTATTATCGATGGATTTGTTTCTTACAAACATGGAGCTTTACACTTCACAATATGTTAATTGATGGACTGGAGTAATTTCAATTACTTGTGCATTATTATGATGGTGTTATCAGTTGAACTCATGTTTTGATGGCACCCATTCACTGCAGAGGATCTATTGGTGAGCAAGTGTGGTAATGCTTTCTCCAAACAAACTCATCTATATCTTGGATGGCCTGAGGATGAGTAGAACTATTCCAAAAAGAGGGCAATAGAAGAATCATTTTGTGTCCCCCAAATAACCTTCTGTGCAATGGAAAGGTTCCATTTATGGCAACAAATAATGTTTATTTTTAAGAGTGCACACATCCACAAAATCTCACTTGGCAGAGAAACAGCTCAAAAGATAACCCAACACTTCAATGGCTTGGCGTTTGTCATTTGTCGAACTGCTTTCCTGCAAGAAACTCAATCAAGCTCTTGCACAATTAGAAAACAAATCTTCAGGAGAACAACTTCACTGGATGTCCAATGAAGGATAAACCTCAATCTTTTCTCCTGAAAACAAACCAAAAGAATGAAGGCGACCCAGCCGAGCAGAAACTGAACGAAACCGAACCCTATCCCAAAAGCCCCTATTGCCTCGGGAATGACATCTCCAATATGGGGCGGAATTAATCCTCCTGTCCCCTACTTCCTCCATCTCAGTCCCAGGCCAAGTGTCAGGTGTCTGTCTCCGTGTGTCATGGAAAGTGCTACACCTAATCCCATTACCCACCAACCATCTCTTCGCCCCATACCTCTGTCCCCTGCTCCCCTCTCTTTCCATTCCGGTCAGACATCGAATCCACACCTTTGAATCCTCATAATTATGTCTGATACCCCCAACACAAACAGGGTGTACGAGAGTTAGCTGCTCTACCCAAAGGCCCCCTCCGTCCAGGGATGTTTCTGCCTGACTGGACGTAGTTGTATCTCAGGGAGGCAATGAAAGGGCCAGCTGTTGTTTTGCTTATCAAACTCCAGGGTGGGGCGAACAAACTATTGTTTCTGAGCTGTTTTCCCTGGCACTCGATAGCGGGCAGAGATTCTTTGCCTAAACTATAACATATATGCTCACCTTTTAAACCTCTATAAAGCATCTTTTGGGAAGTATAGGCTACAATACAGAGTAACCTTTACCTACAATACTAGGGATGAGCAAAATTAAATATTTGACTAGGCAGCCTGAATGACCAGTAACTAATCGGTCTTAGGATACCCTTTATAATTTGCTGCTTTTGGTTCACCTGGCCCTGATCTGACACATGTTTAGAAGGCATTCACGTAAGTTCAAAACAGAGTTCTGCAGGTGTTTTTAAAAACAATATTTTATCTTCTTGAGAAACAAAACACTCAGGGGGTGAGGCTCTCAAAAAACAGCTTTTCTGTTATCTGTTTGAATGTATGGCTTGAGTTAAAAAATACTTCTGACAGGATTTTGCTGTGCAAACTGTCTAAATATTAAAGCATTGCACACTGTCAGCATACTAAATAAAGTACTGCATTTTTAAAATAATCAAAAGAGATATATAAACCTACACTACCATAAGAACAAAAAAAGGGGACATTATGAATTTTTAAAAAAGAAATTAATAATTTTACTCAGAAAAGATGCATTATATTGATCATAAGTGAAAGTATAAGTACATTTATAATGTTACAAAAGATTTGACATTTTCTAAAATGTCTTCAAGTGTTTTCAATATTGATAATATTAAGAAATGTTTCTTGAGTACCAAAGGAGCATAATATATTTATTTCTGAAGGATCATGTGACAATGCTAAAAATTTAGCTTTGCGTCACAGGAATAAATTCCATTTTAAAATTTATTCAGATAGAAAATAGTTATCTTGAATTGTAATAATATTTCACAATATTACTGTTTTTTTAATCGAATAAATGCAGCCTTCTTTTAAAAACATTAAATCTTACCATCCACAAACTTAAAAAAACTATTGGACAAATAGCCAACAAGTCAACTCAACACCATTCAGATTCTGATAAAAACAAAGGATTTTGATCCAAAACTTTCCTCTAGTTCTATCCATCAATTTCCTTCAAACTGATTGGCTCTCTCTCATTCTTGTCCTGACCTCAAGAGACTGTCTGTAACGCAGACCAGCTCGGCAGAATGTGTGGCGAAGAACACAGCATCCCCAACCACGTTTAGTCGTCCAATCACCAGCACTGTCACTGCTGTGGGCATCCAGCATAGGTGAGGATTAAGGATTTAGCATAATAAGATTACACGGCCAGTGAATGATATCAAGAGACAGTCCATATGCGGCCGGCTGGTTTTTCACTGGCACCCTGTGTGTGTGTGTGTGTGTGTGTGAGAGAGAGAGAGAGAGAGAGAGAGAGAGAGAGAGAGAGAGAGAGAGAGAGAGAGGCTGGGCGAGTCAGCTGCTTGGAATCAAATGGAGTTTAGCCAAAATCAAACAGACCTCCAGACAATTGAGATTAAATCTCTATTTCTGAACATTCCCCTGTGTGTTTGGAACAAGCACTAACTGCCACATTCCCTGGGTGGGGAAGTGACAAAACCAAATTAATTTTATCTAACAATTGGATAATTAACTCCAAGTCTCCCCTTAATCCAGGATTACACAATACAATGTATATATTTGCTACACAGAGTCACATAGAGCATCTCTGGAGAGCCATCTGTGGACCCGGACCCCCAAAACCCATAATGCAACAGAAGGGAGAAAGGGTTCCCAGAGAGCACAGAAGCAGGTGGAGAAGCAAAATGCTCTTTTAATCCTATAAATCTGCTGTACAACTAACTTTTGAAACTGAACAAATCTCTTGAGACATAGCCATCATCAATGTTGTTTTAGAAGCATTTAATCTGATAAACAGCTATATTTAATAGATTATTTACAGTTTAAAATTTGGCACCAAGACTTGTTGAATTTAAGGGTTATCCACCCCAAAATGAAAGTTTTGTAATTAATCACTTACCCCCATGTCGTTCCAAACCTGTAAAAGCTCCGTTTGTCTTCGGAACACAATTTAAGATATTTTGGATGAAAACCGGGAGGCCTGTGACTGTCCCATAGACTGCCAAGTAAATAACAGTGTCAAGGTCCATAAAAGTATGAAAGACATCGTCAGAATAGTCCATCTGCCATCATCTCTCCATATCACCGTATGCTGCGTATGCTCTTCTGTATCAGCCGCGCCACAAGGATGCACTGCTTCTACGTGTATGTAACTTTGATTTGAAAAAAAAAACCAGAGCAGCCTTGTGGCACGGCTGATACAGAAGAGCATACACAGCATACGGTGATATGGAGAGACACAGAGGAGACCGTTGACAAAGGAATTGTTGAATAAAGTCGTTATATTTGTTTTCTTCGTGTACAAAA